>NW_021939396.1:1111645-1132110 GCF_001715985.3 Manacus vitellinus | reverse complement strand
TTCTTATTTTTTTTCTCTTCATTTTTTCCTCAAGCCACTCCTACCAGGAAGAAGTCAGAGTCCTCAAGGCATCCATGGGGACTTCTCCAGGTGCTTGTTTGCTCAGACTTATTTTCATCCATGATTTTCCAAAAAGGCTTTGATGTATCTGAGGCTGGAAGCTCCCTCAGGCCCTATGGGTGGTCCAGTTTCCTACCAAGCCTTGGAGGTGGCAGCATGGAAGGCAAGCACAGGTCCTGAGCTGGAGCCATGCAGGGCTTCATGTTGGATTGTTAAAATCATTCCTTCCTGGACTTTAAAAGGATCCTTTTAGGATGTGATGTGGGCCTTGCTCATCTCCCATGTCCCAGAAACCACCCCAAAACTGTGGTTTGGCACATTAGGGAGCAGTACCAGGGGTTCTGAGGAGAACATGCAGACTCCACTATAACCGGGAGAGCTGCGGCAACGTGGCAGGTGAAGTTCCAAGAGCTCCTTCCTGAATAAATTCCCTCCCATCCAGCTGCTTCACAGCTGTTTGCTCCTTTGAAAAGCAACATTTCTGGACTCCTGAGAAGGCTGCAAGAGCCCTTTGAACTTCTAAACTGGGAAAGAAAGGACAGATGTTGTGTTTTGGAGGGATAGAGAGCACAGATGAGCCTGATGATCAGCTCTAAGGGGAGACTTCCACTACCTAAAGGGGTTCCAGGAGAACTGGAGAAGGGCTTTGGATAAGGGATGGAGTGACAGGACAAGGGGAAATGACATAAAAATGACAGAGGGCAGGGTTAGATGGGAAGAAATTGTTCCCTGTGAGGGTGGTGAGGACCTGGCACAGGTTGCCCAGGGAAGCTGTGGCTGCCCCACCCCTGGAAGTGTCCAAGGCCAGGCTGGAGCAACCTGGGCTAGTGAAAAATGTCTTGGTTGGAATGAGGTGATCTCGAAAGTCTTTTCCAACCCAAACCATTCTATCATTCTAGGCATGAAGCAGCTGAGGGAACTGATGGCCTCCAACTGCAGGAGGTTGCTGTGGAGGGAGCTCAAGATGCTCCAGCCCTTTTCTCCATCTCAGTGTTTCCTCTGGAGCTTTGCAGGAATAAACCTAGGGAAACTTTGTGGTGGCTCTGCTTTCCTTCTGAGCTGAGGGAAGCCAAGTACAGCCACAGGGTACCACATCTTGGTGATGCCCATTGCCTACATCCCCAGATCCCTCCTCACTCTGCATCCAGCATGGAATTTTTAGAGTGCATGGAATTTTTAGAGTGCTTTGGATGAGGACCCTCTGAAATCCCCTGCACAGGGGCTGCTCATGAAGCTGGAGCTGGATCACCAAGCAGCAGCATCACCAAACAACACACACCTTGTTCTTTCCAGTCTGGGGGACTGGGATTAAAAATCAAGTTGTTAAACAACAACATTTAGATTTGGGAATTGATCCTTTTTTATTTTTTTTCTTCCCAAACCCTTTATATTTAAACACAGATTCACCCCCCAATCATTCCCAGCTGCCTTTCTTTTTAAAACACTTGAAGACAGAGAAAATCCTGTGTGACTGGGTCAATATGGGGGAACCCCACTCTTATTTATTTGAGAGGCAGAGATGAATCCAAAGCCAAGTTGGAGCAACCTGGTCTAGTTGGAGGTGTCCCTGCCCATGGCAGGGAGGTGAAACTGGGTGATCTTTAAGGTCCCTTCCAAGCCAAACCATCCTGTGACAATGCCATGATTTATGCAGTACACAGCAGGATGGGGGCTGCTATTTTTCTTCCCTCTAATGGAAAACCTGAGCTTCAAAGCCATGGAAATTCTGAATTAAAATGCAACATTTCACAGCAGCACTTTGACAAGTGACCCCTCCAAAGATGGAGCAATGAGCAAAGGAAATTATGCAAACATTGGGAACCATTTGAAAGCAGGAGAGAAGGAAGGAGGCAAATTCTGCAGGAAGGAAGAGAAGTGCAGAGGGGGGTTCTGTTCAGGAGAAATAATTAAATGAAAAGGCAAATTGTCCTCTCCTGGTCTGTGTGGGCTGAGGGTTTTCAGGGAATGGACAATCAAAGAGTAGCTTAATGTATACCAGGAGTTTCTTGGCTTTGATCAATTGTCTGAAATAATTGGCAGCTTCTTTCCATTACCTCATGTTTGGCCCCATCACTGATATTGTAATTCAAGCTTTGAGGTTTTGGCCAGCACAGGCTTCCAACACTTGTGGGTGTTTGGCATTTACATGGGGAATAAGAGGCCATGTCCTCTTCAAAGGGCTGGAAACCTGCTGGAAGTGCAGGCACAGAGGAAAGGCAGAGACTGGAACACAGAAAATTCAGCTTCAGAGGGAAGGACTAAATGCTGAGCATCTGGTTCCTCCACAGAAACCCTTTGGGACAAGTTCTGGTACAACTTGAGGGGTAAAATCCTCTCAGTCAGTTTTGCTGAATTTTCTGGAAGAGGACGAAGGAACAGAAGGAATTTCTGGGTCTCAGTTGCTGCCCAGGAAATAAAATCCCTTCTGAGCTGAGATCATGGAATCATAAAATGGCTTGAGTTGGAAGCCACCTGAAAAAATATTCAGTTCCAACCTCCCTGCTGTGGACAGGGACACCTGAGATGGGCAAGGGTTGGTATTTCAGGGTTGACAAGTAATGTTGGTTGTCAAAAGAAAGTAATTTAAAAGCTTGGCCTCATTGAGTCTCTCAGTCCAGCTCTGCCAGGACAGTGCAAATCAATTGGTGTAGAAAAGCTCAGCCTTGTTCAGCCTCAGACAGAGCTTTGGATCCATTACAAGGATCAGTAAAGACAAAAGTAAATAGAAAATAGATCACACTGCACAGATAGTCAGCCAAAGAGTTCTGTTCAACAGTAATTAATTATCTTCCTTAAATAAAGCAGCTGATTTCCCTGAGTTTAGATCTGTGATCTGAATAATTTCTCAGCAAAGCATCTCATGGATTTGTTGCACTGTGGTGTTGGTGGAGGAAATGGGGATTCTTGTGAGTGATGGATAAAAAAAGGTGCTGGATGTAGAAAACTATGATGGCAGTATGGCATGAGTCAATAATAATGTCCTCAGTTAACCTGAAGGTTTATTTAATATTTTTATTTGAAGCCTTGGAACAACAATAAGAAAAATAAAATTGTGTTTGCCAATAAAAGATTTGGAGGCAAAACTTTGAAGGACATTGTCAATACAGAGAAGGATTGAGACATCAGACATCATCCAAGGAGAACTGGATTCCTGGGGAGAGCAGGGAGAGGAACAGATTAACATTTTATAGCACAAAGCTCACAGTCCAGCTGCAGCCTGGGAGGCTCAACAGATGGGAGGGAGAAGGAAGAGAGGCTTGAATGCATCCAGGACAGTCACCAAGCAGAGAAAATGAAAATCTCAAGCTTGAGGTGTGCCAGGATATATCTTTCCAGCAGCAGCAAAGAGGAGGAGAGGATGATGAGATTCCTTTGGAACGCTGTGTGTGTCCAGGCAACACCCCCTGAGGGGTCCTGGGGTTGCCCAAACTCCTGAGGCCTCCTGGATGGTAAAAACAGCACAATCAGTCACTCATGGGCAGAGAAGAAGGATTCCAACTGGGAAGGGATATTTGAAATGCCAGAGGAACCACCACATGGTTCAGGCTTAGGAAGTCTGGCTCCTTCAATCTGTTTAAACCATGTCAAGAGGATCATGAGTGTTGCTGATGAAGGGAGAAAACAGCAAGAGAGAACAAGAATTCTTTAACCAGAAGGATGCTGATGGTGAAAGAGTCCCTGATTATAAAGATAGGAATGAAATAAAATCAGTAGGGAAGTTAGGATGTGGTTTTTAGCTGGAAGTGTGATAATTCCAACCTTAGCTGAGGAGACAATAACATGGTTGGTTCAGGAGAGACACACAACAAAGGGGTGGGAGAGAAACCACACTCAGGGGGATGCAGGACAGGATGTTCCTCCTGCCCCAGATTCGTGTTCCCACGTCTGGACATCCATGGAGGGGAGCATGAATTCCCAGCAGGCACAATCACACACATGGAATGTTCAGACTCAGCCAGACACCCTCAGTATGGAGAGCAGTGCCTTTACCAGCATCCCAAAAACACACACAGCACCCACAGAAACATGTGCAGCAGGGATGGCTCCATCCTCTTCCTCTTTTCCATCTCACCAGAGTGGAAACTGTGGGATATTCACACCCAACACGGGGCTCTCCAGCAGCTGGGCTTGGTCTGCTCACGAGTTGTCCCCAGCTCTCAGTCCTCCCCAGTGTCTGGCACGAAGATCCTTCAGCTCCTGAGGCCTGGTGGCCCCAAATGTCCTGCCTTGCTCACAGCCAGCCTGACTCGCAGCAAATTTCATCAACACAAAGCTCAAGACAGAAATAATAAAGCAAATCAGCACAGAAAATAATCAGGAATGACATCCAAAATGTGTGTGATGAGGGGCAGGGCTGGACCACAGCACCCTGACCTGCAGCCTGAGAGACAGGAGTGGCCTTTGCCATTTATTAATCGTTACGTCCACTGCTGTTAACACAGGATTTCTTAAAATTACTGTGTTCAAAGAGGTCAAAATTCACCCAAAGAGCATCTTCAGAAGCCATGGGTCCAGCCTAGACTCAGCAGTGGGTTTCTCCTCTCTGTACAGGAGTAGTTCACACTGGGGAGCCCTTTGGGTGCCATAAACCACAAAATCTGGCAGCGAGAAAGAATCCTGGGCAAAAATATATTGAAGGCAGAGCTTCCCCAAAGATGGAGCTGCCTTTAAAGGTAAAAGTGCTTGACTGCTCTGTAACTTCCTTTTTTTTTCCTATTGATTGCTAGAAACTTGTGTAGGAGTCTTGGAGTGTTAAGGACTAGTGTTAATTACTCCAAGTAACAACCTTTGCATGCCAAACTAAGCTGTTTTCACTGGCCCTTGGAAATCTAGGGATTGTTAAAGATTGTCTGGCAAGTAGAGGAGAGACTTTCTGTTCCAAGGAACTGAGGCTGTGTGTCCCCTGCAGAGGATCTGGAGCAGGAGGCCCAAATTCATGTCTTAATTCATGATCTTAATTCCTGATCCCAGCGGCTGCTTGGAGCTGCACAGGTTGGAATCACCACTCTGCCATTTAGAAACCACATCCTAAATTCCACCCTAGATTTTTCCCTTTCTGTCTTTATAATAAGGGATTCTTACACCACCAGTATCCTGTTAAGATGGTTAATCAGGTTAAGAATTCAAATGAATTTCTAGATAAGAATTCCTGTTCTCTCTTGCTGTTCCCTCCCTCCCTTCAACAGAAATCACTGGAAGGGAATGGAAGGGATCAAAGTTGTTTTAACCTGGCAACGAATTAAGCACAATAACTCTATTAAGAAAACAGATTTCTTGTTCTTTCAAAGCTTTCAAGAGACATCTTTGCTTTGGGAGATCGGGATGATTTTTCTCTTTGGTCCCTTGGGAATCCTCCATCAGGAGACTGGAAATAATACAGGAGCTTAATAGTTCCATTTGATTCCCAGCCTGTCCTCTGGATATGGGCAGACTTACCTTTATCAGGTCCTCATAGACTCCTTGAAATGTGGAAAGGGGATCTAAGTGGTGCCATTTCCTTATCCCATCTCGTCCTTCCAAGAAGAGCTATGAAGAAGAAAATCAGACAGCATTGGAGGATAGAGAGGAAAAGGAGGGAACTTATTTTTGCCTTTCCCGGGTTTGACTAATTATAAAACTTCTTAGAAAGGCTCCAACAGAGCAGGTGAGGGGCTGAGATGAAACAGCAACTTAATCCTTGGGGACGAACTCCATCAATGATCCAATTATTTAGGATTTGATGTTTCTCGAGCCGGCAATTCCCAGCCCTGTGCTCAGGGACGGGACGGCATTTGGCACCAGTGGATTTGGGATGGGGGGGAGGCGCTGGAGGAACCTGCCTTGATTTACAAAGGCAAAACCATTAGCATATAAATTGGCACCATAGGTTAGCGAGCAGCCGAGCTGGATGAATCAGCGGGGCCGAGACTGTGGGGAGGAGGCAAATTAAAGTCTCTGCTCGAAGGGCTCACTCCGGAGCGCCTGCAAGAGAAAATGAGAGTCGTTTGTTGTGTCGACTTTATTTATCTCTGATTACTTTTCGCTTGCTGCTGCTTTAATTTCCCCCTCCTCCTCTCTTCCCCTGTCACCCTTCTCTCCCTGTCTCAATCACTCGCTCTCTGATGGGTCTTGCACACCCATCCAGCCCTGCAGAGCCTGGTTGTTCCTCCTGTAACACTGACTGGTGAAATCAGGGCACATCTTCCTTCTTTTTTCCTGCATGTTTTGTCTTTGTGTCCCATTCCCTTTTATCTTTTTTTTTCTTGCCCTTTCATTATTTGTTTTCCTGCTACACCTCTCAATCCCTCTTCCTCTTCCTTTTCTCATGAGGAAACAAGCAAAATTCCAGGTGTAAAACGACAGTAAGAGCTGAGGTTGTTAGTTTTCCTCTGCTGTTCCAGTCATAGTCCTCTCTTTGTGCTTGGAAATGACTCTAAAAACACATCTCTTTCTTTTTGAGCCCTGTAGGACACATTATGTACTTCGGGGTGGGAAGAGTGTCCCTTGGATGGAGACAGACACAGATTTTATCCCAAATTGCAGGATGCAGTAGTGCTGTGCCATTGCCTTTCCTGTTTTCCAGCTTCCCTTTGCACACATGGTGTGATCCAACCCCTCCAGGACACTGCTGCAATCAGGGAATCTCTTTCTCATGGTCCCATCCTGCTCCAGGTTTTCTCCATTTTCACCCATTCCTTTATTTCTCATTCCCTACTCACTCTCCCTTGAAACAAAATCTTCTAGTGGTGCCTTTCTTTGATGAGAAAAATCATCCCTAGCAGTGATTTTCTGAGTAGAAATACAGATTCCTAAACATGTCAGTTGGAGGGGACCTCTGGACATCCCAGGTCTAAACTCCCTGTCCTTTCTTTGCAGGACTTTGTCCCCATTATTTCAGGGATTCTGTGCAGCAGGTCCCTCTCTCTTCTTGTTCTCCAAACATTTGAAGACAAACATGGGAAGATGATAATTTTCTGACCTGTTTTCATCCTTGCTGAGGCCTTTCTCTCCCCCATCCCCTTCCCCTAAGTAGTTACCCAAGAGAACTCCAATTCTCTTGATTAACTATAAGCCAACACCACCATCCTCTGAAATACCTAATTTAAAGCCTAATTTAATATCTGATTTCCACATTGGCAAGATTATTGACAAAGATGCTTTATCAAGTGGGTCTCACCTGCTGTTTCTGGTCCTGATTCCTGCTCAGGCCCCTTTTTAGCAACCTTTGTGAAAGCACAAAGAAGCTGTTGACTCCAGTGACCCCAAAAAGATCCCAAAACAGCTCATTTTCCAACCCACTAAAGGGTACAGACAATGTACATGTCCCAGGGCTTGCTCACATCTCTTTTCTGGTTCAATCAAAATGATGTCATTTAGGTTGTCCCTCAAAAATTACAGATGCAGAGGTTAATGCACTTCAGCCCCAAGCCACACTTGGGTTTTTTGGGAGGAGTTTGGCTGTTGGGCTCCATACACTGCCTTGCTCCAGGAGTTTTAATTCCATACACACTGATCCAGGATGAACTTAGGCCAAGAAACAAGCAGCTCCTCTTGTATTCCTGTACATTCCTATTTAGTCACTGTGGGCAGCAGCACAGAGCAGGGAATGTCTCCAGGCTGGGCCACGAGAGCATCTTCCTTCCCTCCCAGATCCCTCAGGAGGAATGGGATTTAAAAAAGAGAAATAGGTTTAATAAAGAGCTGTGTGAGGCACCAGCCCTGGGGTTTCTGCACATTTATCTGCACAAATTACGGGTTTAATTTGGGCCATGCAAAACCTGGAGAAAACCAATTTTAAAAATCATAGAATTGCAGACTGGTTTGGGTTGGAGGGAACCTTTAAGACCCTCTCATTCCAACCCCCCTGCCATGGGCAGGGACTCTTCCACTAGACCAGGTTGCTCCAAGTGCCATCAGGCACTTCCAGGGATGGGGAATCCACAGCTTCTCTGTGGAAGGGAATGGAAGAATCCATCAAAGTGGGGTGGAGGGGAAGGTGCTTCAGAGAAACAAGGAATGATCCGTCTCTCCAATGCTGAATTACAGCTGCCCTTGCCAAAGGCATCACATTCACAACACCAGGACAAGCTTCAAACGGGACTTTTTTTGCTTTATCAGGGTCAGTGGGATTTTTTTTTGCTGTTTTTTATTCATCCTGCAGGTCCCACTCCAGGGCACCAGGATATAATTCCTTTCTCAGTTGCACTTGGGAATCTTGTTGAGCCCATGTGAGTCTATGATGACTCTTCTGGACAAAGAGAGACCGAAGGACACTTCAGTTGCCAATAAAAATGGTGATTAAACATCAGGCCCTTCTGTTCCCTGTCAATTGTCATCTCAGCAAAATGCTCCTATGGCTTCCCTGTAATTTAGTATTCCCTTGCCTGTCCCTTTTTTCCATCATTCCCTAAGGAAACTACAGGAGCACATCAAGAACCAGAACAAAACATCCTCATTTTCTGAATTCCAGTGTCGAGGTTCTTAATAAAAAATCAACCTGACAGAATCTTTTAGTCTTTCTCTCTCTCTCTTTTTTTTTTTTTTTCCTTTTTAAATCCCTTTGTCCTGCCAGGGTCCCATTTCTTTCCAGATGCATTAAGATTTACCAGCTCCTTCTCTGAGCAGTTTATTGATGGGTTACACATGGGAGAAGATTATTTTAACAAGTGCTTACCAACAAAGAGTTCTGCTGGTGATGTGGCAAGAAAGAGCCTTAAAAGAAACACCCCTAAAAACCCAGAAAAGTTTAATGTGCATGTAAATTTAAAGAGAAAAAATTTATTTAAAAATTTGTTTTATAGAGTGAGAGGGACAGGATAAAACACAACAAGCTCCAGTAGCTTTTAAACGTTGGAGAAACTTATTTTATTACTTGGTTTATTTTCCTACAAAAGCATATTTTGTGCAGAAAATGGTGATTCCCTTCTTGGCAAGTGTAAGAAGGAAGTTTATCCACCTAAGGAGGGGCTCAAAGGAGTTTTTTTCCTTTTTTATCAAATCTTTTTTCATCAAATCTTTTTTGATCAAATCTTTTTATCAACTCTCTTAATCTGCCTCGTTAAGATGAAACTTAATTTGGTCCTGTGGAAAGGATGTTGCAAAGGACCAGTTTTAGTGGGTCTGAAAAGGTTTTGAAGGTGCTCTGGAGAGTTTGGGTTACTTTTGTTGAAGATTTTTTTGGCAAGATGACCAGGCAAGGCCTTTATTTCAACAAATCTTTTTGGTTAAACTCTTCCTGGCTGTATCTGAACGGACTTTTGGGGTGGTTGTTTGATTTGGGGGTGGTTTTTGTGTTGTTTGTTTTTTTTTTCCATTTATTTAACTAAATTAAAACCAAAAATGGACCTCCAAAGGGATCAAAATGATCCTTTAACTGGTTTCAATTGGGCTGAATTGGGTCATTCCCTTCAATCAGTAAATACATTAAGTTATGCCCTGGGTGCTATAAATTTACCATTGAAACATTTGGAAAATATCTAATAAAACCCTGTGGAAGAAAAATGCTTTTTGACTTCTCCTCTCTAAAAGAAATACAGGGGGTTTTTTTTAATTTTCAGCCTCCAGCTGAAAAAGGCTTTTCTGAAACACTTTAACAACCTGAAAGTGAAGCAAAACACTCAATTACAAGTGAAAAAAACATGAAAGGAGATCCCCAAACTGAACCAACTCAACTTTCAGTTCTGTACCAATCAAGCTGAAAAACACCCACTTCTTGTTTTTGATTCAGATACTTGCTGTGTATAATTTCAAGCTTCTGCTTCCTAGAAAACCTACCCTTGGGACACAGTGGATGCTTAGGAAACATCAGGATCAAGGCACATCTATTTATGCTCTATTTTTTAGGGATCTTGTAGCACAACAACCTTGAAGAAAGTGCCCTGTGTCCATCCCGTGCAGCAGGAATGTCTCACACACACAACTGAGGCACTTGTTGATGAAAAGCTTGGCCTGTGGGATTCTAGGGATGATTTCCAGAAAAATAAAGTCCTGTTTTGACTCAGTGTCCAGACAGGACTTTGTCATAGGAGCAGCTGCTGAATCACAGCAAGCAGGAGAATTTCAGATTTTAATGGGCAACGTTTGTTTTCTTCTTTATTTCACCAGAATCATGGAATGGTTTGGGTTGGAAGGGACCTGAAAGATCATCCAGCTCCACCTCCTGCCATGGGTAGGGATACCTTCCACTAGCCCAGGTTGCTCCAAGCCCTGTCCAACCTGGTGGACACTTCCAGGGATGGGGCAGCCACAGCTTCTTTGGGAATTTCATTCCAGCCCCTCACCACACTCCCAGGGAAGAATTTATTCCCAGTATACCATCTAACCCTGGCCTCTGGCAGGTTAAGGCCATTTCCCTTGTCCTGTCCCTCCATGTCTTGTCCCAAGTCTCTCTCCAGCTCTCCTGGAGCCCCTTTAGGCCCTGGAAGGGGCTCTCAGGTCTCCCCGGAGCCTTCTCTTCTCCAGGTGAACATCCCCAGCTCTCCCAGCCTGGCTCCAGAGCAGAGGGGCTCCAGCCCTTGGAGCACGTTCATGGACAGCTCTGAACTCACTCCAACACTCTTTCTTTGATCCTATTTTTCAGTCATGGAATCACAGAATGCCAGGTTGGAAGGAGCCTGGAGGTTCATCTCGTCCAACCTTTCTTGGCAAAAGCAGGATCTGGACAGAACGGCCCAGCACCTCATCCAGCTGAATCCTAAAATTGTCCAGTGTTGGGGAACTCACCACTTCCCTGGGGAGATCATTCCATGGCTCACTTCTTTCATTGGGCAAAACTTGCCTCCTGTGTCCAATCAGAACCTCCCCGGGAATAACTTGTACTCATTACCCCTCATCTTTTCCAGGTGAACGCTCCTAAAATGGGAATTTCCATCTTTCAGCCACCCTTTAAACACTGGGACACAGTGACAAGGTCTCCCCTGAGCCTTCTTTTCTCAAGGATGCACAGATTCAGTTTATCTCAGTCTTTCCTCACGTGTCAGGTTTCCCAGACCTTGGATAATCTTTGTGGCCCTTCTGTGGACCCTCCCCAATCTGTCCATGCCTTTTTGGTACAACATAGACCAAAGCTAATCACAGCATTCCAGGTGTGGCCTGAGAAGAGCAGAGTAGAGTGGGACAATGACTTTTTTACCTCTGCTGGTGATGCTGTTGATGCAACCCAGAGCCCTTTTGAGTTTTTTGTGGCAGCACAGAGTTCATTCATATGGAGTTTATTGTCCACCAGGACCCCCAGATCCCTTTCCACAGAGTTGGATAGATCCCAGCCTGTGCTGCACTGCTGGATTATGTTTTTCCACGTGCAAGACCCTATATATATATATTTATTGAACTTCATCAGGTTCCTGTTAGCCCACCTTTCCAGCCCACCCAGGTATTTTTGCAGGGTGTTTCTCCATTTTGGAGTGTCCACTTTCCCACTCGTGTGTAATCAAACTTTTCATTCACAACCAGCTCAGAAGGCCTAAAAGATGTTTCAGATGTACCTAAACAGCCCCCAGTGAGACAGGATTAGCCCTTCCTCTTGCATTTGTGTACCTCAGATGGGGCAGGTTGACTGAAGAGACATAAATCCACGTTGTTGTCGCAGTCCGTGGGGAGGGGGTTGGAACTAAATGATCTTTAAGGTCCTTCCAGCCCAAACCATTCTATGATTTGATGATTCTATGATTCATAATTGCTCAGATCACACAAATTGTGGCAAAACCACGACAATCTGAGCTCACCAGAAGCAACACGTGTTGCTACTTGTTTGTACTGAGCCAAGCAATTAAGATGCATCTCAGGTATTGACTTGCCTTGTCTATCCTTATCCTTCTTCCATTATTTACAACTCCACAGCACTTGCAGAAAATTCTGCTGCATTAGGATTCCCATCCCATCAGAATGGCAGGTTTTCACCTCATCCTTTGTAACTCAGGGTCTGTGTGAGATATATTGTGTATCAGCCTCATTAACAGGGCCCAGGAACACATGGCTGGGAAGATAAGAGCCTTCAAGAAGAGGAGAAGTGCTGAGGTGGCAGCCTGCCCTCCCTGCAAAGGAAATGTCAGGAAAACTCCAGCACAATGAGGTTCTTCAATCATCTTCCCCATAACCCCTTCCCCTCCCCTCCCTAAAACTGCCCCTCCAAGTCTCTTGGGTTTGGCACATTTTGAAAAGCAACAGCAAATTATAAATCCCCAGCCAGGTTATTGAGCCGTTCAGCTGAGTCCAGGAGGGCTGGGAAAATTTCCTTTTATTCCTCTTGCATTAAGTATAAGCTCAACAAACATTACCAGCAGGGTAAGACTCTGAATTCACAAATCAGTGAATTATTCCTGCACCACACAGTATCTCCCTCTTCCCTAAGTTTTCAGATGCTGAATTCCTGCATTCAAAAAAAAAAAATAAATAAAAAAAGAACACTGGCATTTCTTCCGTGAGCTCAGAAATATGTTCTTAAAAAGTTGTACTTTTCATTTCAGCAAGTGATAAGACCTTTATCTTCTGCCAGGATATTTCAGGCAGAAAAACAGGAGTTCTGGCTTTTAGCGCCTGGATTAGAGCTGCATCCACCTCCTTTGAGGTGATTGATTTTCCTGCCTCTAATTTCCTGGCACATGTTGTGCTGCATCTTTATAACTAATATTTGTTGGTGAATGCTTGTTATCTCTGGGAGCTGAGGAACTGGAGCAGAGTTTAATGTACCACTTATCATTTTCAAAGTGTTATTATTGCCTTTCTATCAGTGCCTTCACATGAGGCTGCAGTAGCAAAACTGCAGTGGGACTTTGCAGTAGTCAGCACTGATTCCAAGGAAATATGGATTTCCAATCCATGCCAGGCTGGGAAGCTTCCAAATAATATTTACCAAGTCTCCTGTGTTAGACTGGGAACCCCTCAATGATACTGGGAAGTGAGAACAGGCCATTGGTGGATAATAGATCCTGAGATACTGGGTTTTCAAATCTGCCAAAGCTCCTCATATTTTCTTGTCAAGATTCATTCTTAAACTACTGACAATTTCCTGGGGTTTATAAAAGAATAAAAGGCCTGAAGGGTGTTTGAGGTTTCAATGCAGAGGGAACTGAAAAGGCAGGATAATAATTTTCTCATTTTTCCCTGCACAAAACACAGATATTTAGCATTTGAAACAGACTCTCAATTTCCAAATTTTCTTCATTTCACAGAAAGAAAAAGAGCATCATTGAAGCATTTCCCCAGTTCAAAGCCCTGAGAGATTTGAAACATTTCCTGTGGATATGACAGGTTTTTTTCATTTCCTTCCAACCAGGAACAAAACTATTCTTTTAAAGAAAGTGTCAGTGAAGCCACAAACAATTTTTCATGCTGGGGGTGAGCAGGGATGTGCATGTGCTGCCTCCCAGCTGCGTTGGTTCTCCCCGACAATAAAACCCATCTCAATCCCAAAGAGACACCTCTCACCCCTCAGGTCTCTCCAGACAGTATTTGTTCTATTTATTCCATCCAGGACTTTTAACTATTCCTTGGGGGAAGATGTTGAACATGCCTGAAGTTGCACAGACAGCAGAAATGGGAGGTCTTGTGCACTGCAATGTCCTTTCATGGCATGGAAAAGGGGAAAAGTGCATTGTCAGGCCCTTTCTCAGAGCATAGATTTTTCATCCTGAGGTTCCTGCCCCTCTCTGTGACCAAAGGCTGTTGAGCACAAAGATTAGTGGTAATTAGTGATAATTCACCAACTACAAACCCAAGACATCAAACAACACCTTCTGTACCCCTGTGCCAGCCCTGCCCTGAGCTCAGCAGGGAGTAGATGAGCAGCTGAGCCCGGATTTGGAATTGTGAGGACGGAGAATTAATTCGTTTAAAATCATTGAATCATTGAGGCTGGAAAAGACCTCCGAGGTCATCAAGTCCATCCTTTGACCCAATACCACCATTCCCACGAAACCATCTCATGAAGTGCCACTTCTGCTCATTCTTTGAACCCTTCCAGGGGTGGTGACTCTACCACCTCCCTGGGCAACCTGTCCCAAAGATTAATCACCCTTTCCCTGAAGAAATTTTTCCAAATATTGAATGTGATCCTTCCCTGCCACAACTTAAAGGCATTTGCCCTTGTCCTGTCAATGTGAGGGGGAAGAAGAATGTTTTTGCTCACAGTCTAAAGTTGTCTGTGAAAAAGTCAGATGAAAATCAACAGCACAACCTCTACTTATGTCAAGGGCTTTCCCCACTAGATTTTCCAGGCCTGGAAAACCACTCTGGAATGGTTTGGGGTTTAGTGCCAAATCTATCTGCCATAAATTCTTCCCCCCCTTCTTTTCCTCTTTCTTTTGCAGCTGGAAATGGGAACTTTTCTCTTACTGTTCTAATGTGACAACCTGTCCCTGAATGTCTTCACATCTGCCATGGAGTGAAGGGCAAAAAGAACCAAGTAGGAGTGTTGATCAGCAAAGCAGATTTACAAATTAGCATTAAAAAAAATGTCTAGTCTTTACATATCATTCATACAGACACAGAGAGTTCCTGAAAATGAGGATGATTGAGGCTGCCCCATCCCTGGAAGTGTTCAAGGCCAGGTTGGATGGGGCTCTGAGCAACTTGGGATAGAGGAAAGTGTCACTGCCCATGGTAAAGGGTTGGAATGAGATGATCTTGAAGGTCCCTTGAAGGTCCCTTGAACCCCCACCAATCTATGATTCCATGATTCTATAATTGGGGATCAGTTGATCACTCCACACATCAACACGTGAAAAGTGGACTATTTTATAAGTAGTTTATCCTATTCTTTAGTGAAAGAGGAATATACTTAAAAGAACAATTTCTTGAGAACTTCCTATCAAAATGTGAAATATTTGGTGTTACCTCATCCATCAGTGAGAGTGAGATCACCTTTGTTGTATGAGTCGAGGTATCTCAGCAGCTTCTCTTCAGGAGTATTAAGGAAAACTCATATGGAAAAGATGTAAGAGCCTGAATGTCCCTTTGGATGGACTGGTGTGTTCTGTAGGAGCAAAAGGCATCACCATTTAACAGTAAGTAAGAAAAGAAAGGAAGAAAGCTCAGCTTGGTCCTCCAGAATGACCCAGGGAAGGGTTTGCCTTGGCCAAAATCCCTTCTTTGGGTCAAGTAAAGACTTCAGGCTTTGCTGGAAGTGACTTCCCTTCTCAGGCAAAGAGAAGGAGTTTGTTTTTTCTCACTCGAGAGCAATGAAATGCAGAGAAATTCCTGGGAAGGACAGGAAGATTTGGAGACAGGCTATTAACATCTTCACAGCGTGGGAAAACCATTTGGCATTTGGTTGTAATTGGGAATTACTCTTAAATGACTGTGTTCATCCTGATCCCTCTTATCCCTCACAACAGCTACAATCAGCACAGCTGTCCAGAGCTGTGGGAAAGCAGGAATTGTGACCTGCAGGACAAAAAAAAAGGCTGCACACTTGGAGCAGTGAGGTATTGGCATGAAAACACCAAGTCCAGCAAAATGTTATTTCATTGTGACCGAATAAGGGAAGAGCATTTCGTGCTGAACCGCCTTCACCACAGAGCCCTTTGGGAAGAAATTCCACATGAAAATACGAGGTACTTTGCTGACAAACACTGAGCAGACCTTGGTACACCCAGTTATGGATGAAATTTCAGCAGATGAGTTGTTGCATCGCCTTTATTTTTCTTCCTGCGGTGCTCAAAATGCTGTGCTTGGGTTTATTCCTCAGCTCTGACTTTCATGGACACGATGATGCAGCACAGGGAGAGAGCTGGATGAGAAAGGAAAAGAAAGATTTGGGGGCACAGCAGAAAAGGAAGGAGTCTCCAAAGGGATATAAAAATGTAAATAATAAATGTCATCTGAAATGTCCTCTTGGGCTGAGTCATTTGCACAAAGAGGAGCCGGGTCATACGAGAAGCAGTCGGAATAATCCTCTGGGAACCAGTGAATGAAAATCAGTGGCCTTGCTGTGACCATTCTTGGCTCTAATTCCTGGTATTTATGGATGGCTGTTCCCATGTCCCTCCATTATTTTTTAGCTGCTGAAACAAGGTGAGAAGAGAAAGATTTTGGCTACCCTTTTACCTGCAGGACTCATTGGAATGAGCAGCTGTTAAAAGCAGAGGAAATCTTGCATTCAATTGGCCTCTAAATTAAGTTTACCCTTACAATCTGCATACATCTGCCTCACTAAGTCTCACATATTTTGATGCCCTTTTAGCTTCTACATGGAATTTAAGACAGGAGAGATTTCTTGATATATTAAATCCCTTTACACAGGCAAGGATAATTCCCATTATCCCATCAGCCCTGCAACAAGCAACAACATCGGGATTCTGGAGATGTAGCTGCTACAGGTCTCAGAGTTCACAGCTCACAGATCCTCAGTTCAAAGCCTGGTTCAATGAGCTGATGTTCATATAAAAAGTGAGTCTCTCCATAGCACAGGATGCTCTGCATCCACAGATATTTTTGTCTGGCTCCAAAAAGCCTCAAAATGTGAGGAAACACCTTAAACACTTTTATTTCCTCTCTTATTCTGAAACAGACAGATATTGTGCATTTTGTTCCTATGCTTTAGTCTTCTGTGACTGTGTCTATTTTTGACCATGATAGTTCAAACTTCACCTAAAAAAATTGGCAGGTGTGATGGAAAACCACAGACCAACCTTGCAAAGGTGCGCCCCAAGCCTGTAATTCTTTGTCACAAGAGTAAATGAAAAAATAACACTTTACTTGCCTTCCTCCAGCATTTCTGCTGCCTCAAAAATGCAGGATCTGTAGGAAGATCAGGAAAGCACAAAACAAGCAGTATCATTGTGATGCATTTAGAAGATCGAGGTGCTTTCTGGAGAACTTGTTGCTTTAATCATCCTCCTCCCTCTAGAAATGCACTGTGGATTTTGGGTGGTGTTGTACCAGAGCCAGTCTCTGCAGTACATCCATCCCCATCCCCTGCTTTCCAAGTGTTCTTCCAGGCTTTTGGCTGTTGTTTGTAAGGAGTTTTGTCTCCAGAGATGCTGCCAGTGTCTCTCTAGGATAAGGGGCTGGTTCTTGCTGGACTCTGCTACATCACAGGCTGAGAACTGGGGATGTTCACCTGGAGAAGAGAAGGCTCTGGGGAGACCTTGGAGCCCCTTCCAGTGGTTGAAGTGGCTCCAAGAGAGCTGGAGAGGGACTTTGGACAAGGGCCTGAAGGGACAGGACAAGGGGAAATGGCTTTAAGCTGAAGGAGGATAAATTTAGATTGGATATTGGTCAGAAATTATTCTCTATGAGCTTGGGGAGGCCCTGGCACTGGTTGCCCAGAGAAGCTGTGGCTGCCCCTGGATCCCTGGAAGTGTCCAAGGCCAGGTTGGATGGGGCTTGGAGCAACCTGGGCTAGTGGAAGGTGTCCTTGCCCATGGCAGGGGGTTGGAACGGGATGAACTTTCAGGTCCCTTCCAACTCAAACCATTCTATGATTCTATGATTCTATGAATTGGGGTCCTGAATCCTCTACTCCTGGATCTGCTCAATTATGCCCAAATCTGGGCTTCTATCAAGAGTTTAATAAGCTCAGTTTATTAAATTCCTCATTTAAAGAGCTCCAGTTTTTGTGCTTTTGTTGCATTGGCTTCAATTAGAGATCCAGCCTGAAGGATAGGCTTGATTTATGACTTTAACAGGGCAATATCCAGGACAGGGCTTCTGCTTGTCCTTCCTTCATTTCACAGAATCATAAAATGGTTTGGTTTCAGTGGGAAGGGACCTTAAAAATCATCTATTTCCAACCCCACTTCCATGGGCAGGATGGATATCACCCTCTCAACCAGGTTGCTCAGGGCCCCACCCAAACTTGCCCAGGCCACCTTGTAGACAAGGCAACCCAGGAGAAGAGGCCACATCCCTGTTGGATGTGGCTGCAGCCACGTGCTCCAGCAGCTCCATCTGGAGCTCGAGTGCTGCAGCTTCTCCATAAATAAAGAGCAACGTTCTGGTAACTTAATTTCACTCAGTTTTTGACCCTCAGCTATAGGAGAGAAAAGGTCTTTAATATGAGGTGGTGGAGGGATTATGTGATTGCTGTTCCAAAGATCTGCAAGGGAACAGTTAATCCTTGGGTCTACTTGGGAATGCTGTGATTTAAACACGTTGAGGGGTTGGGTTCAGCTGGTTTTCTCAGCAGGAGAAGGGACACAATTCTTGTGTTATTCTTCGGCCTCTCATCTGACAGTGTGTCCCACTGTTGTGACTTATTTGTCACACTAACCAGGCATAACAAACAGCTTTATGCTGGTGTTTTTTTCCTGGTGTCCGATTGCCTGGAAAACGAGTGTTCCTCCCTGGCCACATTTCCCCACAAATATCTCCATCAGGCTTTTCAGAAGGCAGCAAACTACAGCCAGAGGAGTTTGTCCAACACCTTCATGATTCCCTTAATTTGGTAATAAGATGCTTTAGACAGTTCCTGGGTCAAGGGAATGTGTGAGACCTTCAGGAATGTAATTTCATTTTTTTCCAGGTTTTCTGTAGTCGACAGCTTCAAATGGGGAATAGGAGCATTTCTGTGTTGCATTGGCTCTTTCTCTTGCCAACCACTGATGAGAAATATCAAATTACTTGTTCATGGGGACAGTAGAATTTAAAAGTTGGCCTGATATGACCACACACTTCTGGGCCAGGATGGAGATGAGGCTAAATCAGCAATAACTGCTGATGGAACAGACTGGAATATGTTTGCTGATCATTCTAAAGTTGATACTCCATGGACAAGATCTTGAGACCTGAAAGGGATCACGTTCGGTATATCCAATAACTCCAGTTTCATGATCCCAATTCCTGGGTCTCATAGAAACCATTTAAATGATTATGGTCTGGATGGCAGAAGAGTCTGGATTTTGGAGTAGACTCAGACAAAGCTTTAGGCAACTTCCCTGTAAAGCTCCTGTTGCTATTTTGGGTGAAACTTCTGTGAAAGTCTGACATTTCAACCTCAGGCTGAAAACTTCCCTTATTATGGCTCTTTCTGTATGGATAATGCTGTTGTCCTCTTATGGTGCTGAGGTTCATCAGTTATCACAGAGATGTCATTGCTTCAGGAACCCTAAAAACTAGGAGACTTCTCTTCCTCTCTGGAGACCTTCCAGCAGGTGAAAGGCTGAGTCAGAACATTCTCTCTGGGCATAAAGTTTTATTATTATTACTTGTGTCTTTAAAGCATCAAAGCCTGAGGGATTCACAGGTATCAGCTAAATGGGGACAAAAAGAGAGGTCAGTGCAAGAAGGCCATTTGTTGGATTAGTTACATTAGGTGTGATTATGTGAAACACAATTATGTCTCTTTTATTTTTGCATGTTGGGTGGACAGGTCAAAGTGCAGATGCTGAGTTCTAGAGCTTTACTGAGGAGCAGAGATGTCAGAATTAGGGGAAATTCAGAGGAATGGAAGCTGCAAATACAATTTCTGAACTTTTTAGACCTGAAATCTACTGTCATTATCCTTGTGTGACTTGACCAGACTCCGAAGTCTGGAGTTGGGCTGGGGAAGGGGTCACTGTGAGATGGGTTTCTGACACATTTCTTGTTTGTACTGTCATGGTCTGACTGTATTTGTACCTCAGCCTCTTAAAATCCACATTCCTCAGAGGAAATCACTAAACTAAGCCTCCAGAGGAGACTAGAGAACATTATCAGAGTCTCCAGAGGAAGTTGCAGGACTGTCCCACTGCTTCTTACATGTTTGTTTTTGGTTTTTTTTCATTTTCTTTTGCTTAAATATTTATTTTTGTGGGCATTTGCTGTTTATTTCTTGGTTTTTTGTCTACACTCACATATACATGTGCACACACACACTTCATTTTATTTAGCTGCTTCTTCACATATTTATTTATTCCATATTATCTTTTTTTTAATTTTATTTTACTAGAGATGATTATGCAGAAACCAAAACAGGGCTCTATTTCAAAGATCAATCCCTTCACTGAAACCTAATTCCCATTCTCTCTTTGCATGTTGTCAGGTCCACCCTTTTGTGCTTGAGTTGCAGCTAAAGGTCGGTGCTGTCAGTAACCAGCTCTGGGAGAAAGGGTTGAAAAGGGTAAGATGACACACAGGTATGGGAAGAATGTAAATAAAAAAAGCTGTGTCTTAGCAGGACAGAAAATCAAATCATCTCTTACATAAGTCTGCATTTCTTGTAATCTGCACGATTCTGTACAAGGCATCTCCACAGAATGTTTGCTGAGATATCCTTCACTACAGTATTTAGGAATGTGGGCTCTAACTCCACTCAGTGGAGCTTTATTCCTCACTCTGAAATCAAAATTCCAGTCCCAGGTTGAAGAGGAATCTCTTGCCTTTGCGCTTCTCTACCAACAAAGTTTCCTTGGATATTTCAGCCCTGCTTGTGCCATGTAAACCCACAAAGCTGGATGAGGAAGGGTCTGGAGCACAAGTGCCATGAGGAGAGGCTGGGGGAGCTGGGG
>NW_021939396.1:1093191-1111458 GCF_001715985.3 Manacus vitellinus | reverse complement strand
CCTTGGAATGGGCTGCCCAGGGAGGGGGTGGATTCTCCCTCTCTGGAGGTGTTTAAGGTGAGACTGGATGTGGCATCAGTGCCATGGTCTGGGAACCACAGTGGGGTTGGATCAAGGGTTGGACTTGATGATCTCAGAGGTCTTTTCCAACCTAGTTTATTCTATGATTCTATGATTCTATAGCTCTATGATTCTTTTCATCCATGGAAGAATGAAAACAACAATTCAACTCACCTTTGATAAACAGACCTTTGCATTCCATCAACCACCTCCCCCTCTCTGCAGCACCTGATGCCTGTGGCTACAACTTCCCTAGTCCCTGGCCACTAAAACTGAGCTGACCAAACTGCTCTGTGCTGTGATTCCTGACTGTTACTGCTCCTCATCCAGTGAGGATTCCTGAATGGAAGCCACACAGCTGCCTGTGGAGAACAAAGCAGCACATTCCATGCACGTACCCCATTTCCTGCGCTATTGTTTCCCAGGAGCTGCCAGAGGGTTTGTCAGCCCAGATCCAATTAAGATTGGGGTCAGTCTGCTCAGCCATGGCATGAGAAATGTCCTCCTGTGCTTAGAGCACCATCTCCCTAAAGATTGCCAGGATACACATCCCTGAGGGGACTTAGTTCCCATCTGATGCTCAGTTGCTCATCAATGTGCTTTGACCCCGCAAAATATCTGTCTTTTGGGACCTGCCTTCATTAGAAGAAACTGGGAAGTTGGAGTTGCAATGGAGAGTGGGTGCTTCAGTAGACTGAATTATGAATTAGATAGGTTATTAATTATTATTATGATTACTGTTAGATATTAGGAAGAAATTCTTCCCTGTGAGGGTGGTGAGGCCCTGGCACAGGTTGACCAGAGAAGCTGTGTCTTCCCCATCCCTGGAAGTGTCCAAGACCAGGTTGGATTGGGCTTGGAGCAACCTGGGCTAGTGGAAGGTGTCCCTGCCCACAGGGAGGGTTGGAACCAGATAATTTTTAAGGTCCCTTCCAACCCAAGTCATTCTGTGATTTCATGTAACTCACTTGCTGTCTGTCTCTACCAGTCTTTCACCTGATGGTTCTGCAGGTCAGAAGGGTTTCTGCTGAAGAGCAGCCTCTTAGAACTCCGTCTGAGGCTTCCTCTTTGTGTTTGTGGGCAGCAACATCCCCACCTCTCTGAAGTGCTCTGAAATGAAAGTCTTTTGCATCCCTCTTTTGCTCCATATTTTAATAGGAAGTCCTCAAGAACTGACTCATTTAAGTATATCCCTCATTCACTAAGGGATGGGAGATATTATTGATAGAATAGTCTGCTTTTCATGTGCTGACATCTGAACTGATCAATTGATCTGCAATCATAGAATCACGGAATTATGGAATTATATAATGGGTTGGGTTGGAAGGGAGCTTAAAGACCATCTTGTTCCACCTCCCTGACATGGGCAGGGACACCTCCCACTAGCCCAGGCTGCTCCAAGCCCCGTCCAACCTGGCCTGGAACACTTCCAGGGATGGAGCAGCCACAGCTTCTCTGAGCAACCTGTGCCAGGGCCTCCCCACCCTCACAGGGAAGAATTTCTTTTAATATCCAGTCGAAATTTATCCTCTTCCAGCTTAAAGCCATTCCCCTTTGTCCCTCAACAGGAAAGTCCCTAAGTCAGTCTCCAAGAGGGAATATTTAGGGAAATACCATTAAATAACCTTCAGAAGTGTTTCCTTCAACTCTGATCAGAGACAGGTTGTATCAGCAGAGGTACCTTTGGTGTGACCCAGGATGACCATTGTTAAAGGCCTCTATAATCACAAGAACTTTCTGGTTCCCAAGGGCTCCCTGAGAGCTGTGTTGTCCCATTATTCCCCAATTTCCCTCTAAATGAAGCAAAGTCCTCTTTGATCATCAATTCTCCAGCCACCTCTGCACGCTGCAGTCCAGCCTGAATTCACACGTGGTCTCCCAACTCCTCCAGCTGTATCCTGGCACAATTCCTCACATGCAAATACATTTGTTTGTCTTCTCTGACAGTTTGGAACAGAGATCATCTCATTTTTAGCCAATTACCCAGTAGTTGCTTTGCCCAATTTGCACAGAGAACAACCCATTATTGCTCTCAATCTGGGGGGAATTGTTTCTCCTTTGCAGCCTCACAAGCTGCAGATGGAGCCTCATTTTTATTTTATTTTGGGGGTTTTTTTGGTAAATACAAAAAACAATAAAACGTGGAAGAAATAATTTATCTGTGGATGTTAAGCAGGGAGAGAACAGAGAGAACCTCAAAACTGGAAATGGTGGCGTTGATTATTGCTTATTAACTATGAAAAAGACTGAACCAGTGGCATCAAATCCCCTGCAATACCTCATTGCAATGCAGTATTTTAGTAATCCTGTCTCTACTTTCTAAGGAATCTCAAAATTAGTGATTTTTAGTGGGTTTTTACACCCTTTTTACCCTATTTTTTTACATCAAAATAATGCACAGTTTTAAACAACTTCTCCTCCTCAAAACCTCTTGAACATCCACCCTCACCTTAATTAAATATATTAGATTTTGCTTTCTTTTTATCTCCCTCCATAGAGATGTTCAGAACCATCTGGACACAATCCTGTGCCACGTGCTCTGGGATGACCCTGCTGGAGCAGAGAGGTGGCACCAGATGACCCGCTGTGGTCACTCCCAATTTTACCCTTTCTGTGATTCCGTGATAGAATTTCAACAGAGCTTTGAAAAATGTAAGGAAATGTCTTTTAAAATAACCTCTCAAAGTGTACAAACCAAATCCATTTAGTCATTTATATCCACAAAGTCGTTTAGATGCCAAACTTCCATTTACTTCTGTAGAAATTAAAACACCTCTGTGGGTCTGATTTCCAAAACCTTTGTCCATTCTCTATTTCTAGCTTTCTTTTTACAACCAAGGAGCAATTTTTCTTGGATTCAAGGGTTAAAAATTAGAGATAAGCCACTTTCTGAATTCTGATTTGCTTGTTCCTGAGTGTTATTTACAGGAGGACCTTAATCCAGTTAAATAAATTGCACTTTTATAGCCAAGGAATAACAGTGATTCAAAGTGAGCAGGATCCCAATTCCAGTGGCCTGTTGAAGGTGAGGATGAATTACAAGTGAGTTTTTTAGTGGAAAATAATTCCCAGAGCTGTGGGACACAGCCCTGCTCCTTATGAATCCATACAAGAAGTGCCATGGATACATCTCATTATCCCAGAACAAAATAATATAAATGTGAGGAGAAGAAAAAACAGGATTGAAGATTTTTCAGTGAAGCAAAAGCTGAACTCCTGAAGAAGAGCTGACTCAGCTTAGATCTCTAAAATGAGGTTTGTGGTGATCACAGATAAGAGCACCAAGAACACTGGACACAGAGGAAGAAGAGACACTTGATGGAAAATCAATACAGGAATAAGAAAAAGATCCGTGTAGGTCGGAAAAAAATTTTGGCTGGAAATTGGAAGATGATTCCTGTCTGTCAGAGGAGAGAAATGCTGGAAGAGATCTCAAGCATAGCTAAAATTCTGAATGCTCAGAAGGTAAAACATGACAAGACAAGAGGAAATGGCCTCAAGTTGTGTCAGGGGAGGTTTAGTTGGATATTTGAAAATTTTTTCCCTGAAAAGGTGGCCAAGCACTGGAAGATGCTGCTCAGGGAAGTGGTGGTGTCACCATCCCTGGAGGGATTTAGAAGATGTGGCACTTGGGGACATGGTTTAGTGGTGGCCTTGGCCTTGGCCATGCTGGACTTGATGATCTTGGAGGTCTTTTCCAAACTGAAGAATTCTGTGATTCTGAGGTGAGTTTAAAGAACTGGGATCTGGTGCCCCAGGAACTGGAGATCATGGCCCAGGTGGTCTCTTCCAAAATAACTCTCCCAGCAGAAGCAGAACCAACAATCCAGCAGAGAAACTTTTCCACACAAGACTGTGGGAAATGCAGAGTCAGCCCTCTGGGTGGTGTGAGCACCTGCTTTTCTTTGCCTCTCTGCACATTTGTTCTGCACCTGCCAGACCAGAATGTCAGCTGTCAATTTATGGCTTTTCTTTTTCTTCTCTTCCAGTGACAGGAGGGAAGTTTGTGGCCCCCAAGAGAAGCAGAACATAAAAAACCCTGGACAGAGAGTATGAAACTGTTTTGTTTGTTTGTTTGTTTGTTTTTTTTCACTGCCTCCAACACACATGTCACTTGATTTGATGGTTGGTAGCTCTGGGCAACTTGTGTTTAAACACCACAAAAAATAACCAAAAAAACCCTCTCTCTACAGGTCTCATTACTGAAGAAAGCCACAATTTCCTCTCTGGGAAGGAAGCCTGGCTTTGAAGGATCAGCAGAAATCTGCCAGTGGGCAGTTGGAAAAGGAAACAGAGTCCAGGGGTTCCAGCAGGAATAAGGGAATTCTGTTTGGACCTGGATGTGCTCTGAGTAACATTTTCCTGCATCACTGCAATTCACAATACATCTTCTTCCTATTATTATAAATATATTATAAATATAACTTAAAGAATTGTAATTTAAATGTGGATTTCAGCAGGGTACAAAGAGCCTTTGGGATCTTTTAAGTTTCTAGTGGAAGGTGTCCCTGTCCATGACAGGAGGATTGGAACTGGATGATCTTTAAGGTCCCTTCCAACCCAAACCATCCTGTGATTCTATGGAAATACAGTGTTGGGAGCCAGTGAGGTTTATTAATTCTCATTATTTAGAAATATCTCCACATGCTTCAAACTATAAACCAAGGGATTAACCAGAAAATAGCAGGAAAAAAATTCCAGTTTTTTATAGGCAGGTTAATGCAGCATTGCCCACCAGGGCAACACTTGATGGCTTTTCTCTGCCTTAGAGAGAAAATGGCAAAGGGATATTTTACAGAAATAAGAACCATCCTATCACTAATGACTCGGATGTGGGACTTTTAGAGGCTGGGAACACTTTGCTGAGGGAGTGCCTGGAGTCAGGAGCTGTAGCAGGCAGCTCTTAATGGATCAGTCGAGCCTTGTAAGAAGAAACTGGGAATGTGACAAATGGATTTTTTCTGCTAAAAGGGTCCCTCAGAAGAGTCCCAGAATTATCCCCTGACAGCCACCAGAAACCTGGAGCTGTCAGCACCTCAGAGGGATGTCCCCCTGACAAGATCTGATCTGATTTCCCCTCAAGAGGTGAAACAGGTAGACATCCATTTGCATTAATCTATTAATACCCAGAGGAGCAGGATGGATTCATCCTACAAGCCATTTCCAGGAGGACTTTTACACTTCTAAGAGTTCGGAAAACACCCTGAAGCAAAAATTGTCCACACACCAGTAGAACCATGAGTGTGTCATCTTTTCCTCTCATGATGCACATCTGTTGTATCCTGTAACACACTCAACATCCATCTCAGCTGGGCATTGAAAATGGGGAAGAATCTGCATTTTTGCAGGGGTTCTTCTTGTTTTTAGGTCAGAACCACCAAAATAATAGATAATAGAACATTAATAATAGATCAGGGAGGGGTTACCACTGCTACAAATTATGCAGCATCCAAAGATCTTGAACTAATTCAGTCCTTCAAACCTGGGGTTGCACTTTTATAGTATAAATATCTTCCTTAAGAGAAGCTGCTCAGTTCACAACCTGACATTGATGACTTATAACTGGTAAACAAACCATCCATAATACCCTGGGTGAGGTTACAAATGACACAAACAGCTCTTTAATAAGTAATTAATAATGGGGAGCAAAATGCATTAGCAGGGAAGGGTTGTGATTTCAGATTATTTGAGGGCAGCAGTAAATCTTGCAGGTCTTCAGAGTGCATCCTTACAAATATATTAATTCCTAAAGGCTGTCAGCTTTGGTTCGGTTTAATTAAAAAAAAAAAAAAAGTGAAATTAAAATGTTGCAATACACATTTTGGGGTTTAAAGGAATAATAAATCTTTCCTTATATGCTCATTTTCAAAGCATTAAACAACCTGCTACTCTCCAGCAATGTGAGAAAGAATAAAATCAAAAAGTTTAATAGATAGATCATAACTATTGAAAAGACAGAAGGAAGCTTTTATAAGTAGAAGAAGGTGATGCCTTGTGATTTTTAAGTTTTCCATTAAAAAGGTTTTATACTTTACTTCACTTCTGTTTCTGGGATATGTTCATATTTTAAAAATGGATAGTTACTTTTTATCCTCCTTTTCACTTCTTTATATCTTTTATTTACTTCTGCAGTAATTTCTGATTATTTTTTTCTTTTTTTTCCCTGATAGATGGGGAGATAAATATTTTATTTTTTTTTTATAATGCATTATTTTTTAGACATAAAACAACTCACCTTTGTCTGGAACGATTCTCTCCCTCTTTTTCTGGTGTGCTTGATCACTCATTAATTGACATGTTGGGTGTCCCCATGAAGGCCACACATCTTTTACAGCTCTTTTAGACAGAACTTCATCAGCAAACCTGAGCTGGGCTAATTTTGCAAAGGTCTTTGATATAAGATGACACCATTATCTTGGGTAAGAAGCAGCTAAATGTGTTTTCTTGCACTCAGCAATCACCAAATTCATTTTTTTGGCAGTGACTTGGAGCATAAAACACTATATTTCTATAAATACATTATCAGCAGAAGGAGGGCTCAGGAGAGTCTCCATCTTTTGTTGGATGAGGGTGGAAACACAGGGAGAGAGGATGAGGAAAAGGCTGAGGTGAGGGTCAGTCTCTCCTCCCAATTACCAAATGATGAGAGGAAAGGGCTCAACCTGCAGCAGGGGAGGTTTAGATGTGATTTTAGGGGGAACTTCTTGACAGCAGTGGTTGTCCAGCCCTGGCACAGACTGTCCAGGGACGTGGTGGAAGGATTTAACTGTCCAGGGAGGTGGGGGAAGGATTTAACTGTCCAGGGAGGTGGTGGAGTCCCCATCCCTGGAGGGATTGGAAAGCTGTGTAGATGTGGCCCTTGGGGACACAGTTCAGTGGTGGCTTGACAGTTTTGAGTTAATGGCTGGACTTGAAGATCCAAGGTGGTTTTTCCAACCTAAATGCTTGGATGATTCTGTGATTCCATTGTTGGATAAACCCAGAAGCCCCTCCAGGCTGGGATCTGGAGCCCTGCAGTGACCCCAAGCACACCTACATTGCTGCTTTTGGCCACGAGGCACAGGCTGAGTGACTTCCCACTGCCTCAGGAATCAGGTGTTTGGATCTGGAAGCATGGAAAACAATGTTCAACAGCAGATGGCAAGGGGAGAGCAAAAGGACAGAGAGGAATCCTGCAACATCCCACTCTATCCTGTAATTACCCAGAGTTGGAGGTGATGTTATTGTATTTTTCCAATTAATTTGCCCATTAATTTACCTAATATATTTTGAAGAAGTGTAAATATTTAGCAACTATTCTGTCCTATATTGAGAAGTCCTGGAGCTTTTTCTTTTTTTTTTTTTTTTTTTTTTTTTTTTTTTTGCTGTGTGAATGATTTCATTTTGCTCATTTTCAGCTGCCACCTGCTATTTCTATTTCAGAACTCCCAGGACCTCTTCCTTTGTTGAGTTTGCTCTGTTTTGATTTAAAAAGAAGATGATGAATAAAGAGTTGCTTCCTTTCTGAGACCACTCAAGACCCTCTGTCAGTTCCCCACAGTCTCATTGTCTGGAATGGGGAAATCTAATTTATTTAGTCATTCTTTGCAAGGAGATTGTTCCACTCCTGTGATAATCCCCGTCACCTTTTTCTGCATTTTTTCCAATTTCATTCAGTCCTGTTGGAAACAGGGGGATTGGGAAGGCAAACAGTAATTAGTGAGTGCATAATGGATATGTACCATGGCTTAACTAGGAAAACAAACCCCTGGAGTTGCCAACACACATCACAGTGCCCACTTTTTCTTTTATTCCTTTTATATCCAGTGGGGTCCTCTTACAAATGGGCAGGGAATGTCCTGAAGACAAAAGCCATCATTTAGTTTCCTCCTCAGTGCCTGGCACTGTTGAGTCTGGTTTTGGATTAAACCTGAGACCAAGCTGCAAGTGCTATATAAACAACAGTGCCTGTGGATTTTCACGGAATCAAACAATCCCAAAGTGTTGGAAAGCACCTTAAAGATTATCCAGTCCAACCCCTGCCATGGACAGGGACACCTTCCACTAGCCCTGGTTGCTCCAAGCTTCATTCAACCTGGCCTTGGACACTTCCAGGGATGGAACAGCCACAGCTTCTCTGGGCAACCTGTGCCAGGGCCTCCCCACCCTCACAGGGAAGAATTCCTTCCTAATATCCGACCTAAACCTTCCCTCTTTCAACTTAAAACCATTCCCTCTTAGTCTTGTCCCTCCATTCCTCATCCTACATCCCTCTCCAGCTCTCCTGGAGCTTCTTTAGGCCCTGGAAGGGGCTCTCAGGTCTCCCCAGAGCCTTGTCTTCTCCAAGTGAACCCCCCCAGCTCTCCCAGCCTGGCTCAAGAGCAAAGGAACTCCAGCCCTTGGAGCATCTCCGTGGCCTCCTCTGGACTTGCTCCAACAGATTCATATCATTTTTCCCCAGAGCTGGATGTAGCTCTCCAGGATTCTTTTCCCATGTTTCCTAGGTCAACATAAAGATTCAGCTCCTGAAGTTCAGTGTCACACTGAACAGTGTCCTCCCCCCCCATTCACTGAAAGGCCTCTCCTTTATTTCTTATTGAAGTCTGTCTGAATTCAGCTTCAAATATTCAGTTCTGGGTCTGTCTATCCCTGCCAGATTAAACAAACTTTTTTTACCTGTTATTTTCTCCCCAGGAAGGTCTTTATTCCCTCTAATGAACATTCTGTTTAATAAGCCAAGTAGGTTGAGTTCTTTGAAATATTTGTTTCCCCCACAATACAGCATTTTCCCAGCCATCAAATCATTTTTGCAGCTCTTTCTGTGCACGCTCCAGATATTTTATCAGCATCTTATTTGAAGTTGTTGACAGCAGAACTGGACTCAGCAGCGATGGATCAAGCTGTGATTGTTATTTCTGGGTTGATGTCTTCTTGGAACACATTCCAGGCCACATCTGATTAGGATCAACAGATGAGAGCACAGAGATTGTGTTGGCTTCAGGCATTGGGAAGACAGGCAGTATCTGACCCAGCATGAAGCTCAAGGGGCATGGAGAGATGGCCCTTCTGCTCTCCAAATTCAACCCTAATCCAGCCCATCAGCAGTGGCCATTGGATCAGTGTTTTACATCCTATGGAAGTGTTTGGTTTTGGCCTAATATTATAAAATTTCAAGTGTGGTGCATTTCAGACTTCGCCTCTTTCTTCACACAAGCTCCATTAGGAGATGAAATCACCCCTTAAGTCCTGGGATCTTCTGTACAGAGCCAGGGGACCCCTGGAAATATGTTTTCCCTCTATTTAAATACTCCTTTTATGCCAGACTAGGGACATTTTATAGCTGGTTCTGCCAAGCACCTCTGGGATGGGATCCAGTACCTTCCACTTGGATCACCAGTTGCTTTGGGAATGCCACTGAGACAGGAGATGCCAGCAATTTCTCCTTAATTTTGTAAGGAAATCAGTCCTTGTTCAGCAAATGAAGGCAGTGACTCCCTCTCAGAACAATCTTAGAATTTAGATTTACAAACTTAGATGCCAAATAACCAAGAAATAACAAACACATGTGCCCTTCCAAATAATCCTTTATCTGGAAAGGGCAGCTGTTGAACTGATGTTGAGACATAATGAGCTGGCTTTGCTTGGTCTCTGGTTCAATATGTTTAAAGAGTTGATTTTTGTTCTTGGACAGTTCCAGCTGAGCTTATTCCATTTGTCCATACAAGATCCCCTGTTTAACAAACAATTCTGCAAGAAGGACTCAGATGCACTCAGCTCGGGGGGGGGGGGTGATTTAAAAAGTCCTGTATTGTCCAATATTTGAATGTTTTGCTTGTTTTGATGTTCTCAGTTGCATGGCTGAATAATTTGGGGTTTCCAACAACAGTGTCAGGACACTTCCATTCAGTTCTGTGAGTTAACAGAAGTTCATTGGCACAATTTTTTTTTTTTGTATTTTAGGTTAATCATTTTTAGCTGTAATTATTAAACACATTATTTTAATTTATTAGGAGACCTTTAGCAAATGCAGTGTGAAGAGCTTTGTCATCTGTGCCTGTGTGTTCCCCGAAGCAGAGAGTTTTGGGAGAGGTAACGAAGAGGAAACACGGCTGGCAGAGTCACAGGATCATAAAGGTTGGAAAAGACATCCAAGATCATCAAGCCCAACCTTCATGATGAAGATCCAGCCTTCAAGATCATCAGCCTCCAACCTGTTATACCAGGAAGAAAATTTTTTAAAATATTATCATCATGGAATTGTTTGGGTTGGAAGACACCTTGAAGATTGTTGAGTTCCAAGCCCCTGCCAGGGGCAGAGACACCTTCCACTATCCCAGGTTGCTCCAGCCTGGTCTTTGATACTTCCAGACATGAAGAGTCCACAATCTGTGTGGGAAATCCTGTACCAGGGCCTTACCACTCCCACAGGGAAGAATTTCTTCCTAATATATAATCTAAATCTACCTTCCATCAGATTAAGGCCATTCCCCCTTGTCCCATCACTACGTGTCCTTGTGAAAAGTCCTTCTCTAAATCTCTTGTAGCCTCTTCCAGGCACTGGAAGGGGCTCTAAAGTCTCTCTGAAGCCTTCTAACCTCCAGCTGAGCAGCCCAAACTCTCCAGCCTGTCTCCAGAGCAGAGATGCTCCAGCCCTCTGGTCAGCTCGGTGGCCTCCTCTGGACTTGTTCCAGCAGGTCAACACCTTTCTTGTGTTGGGAGCCCCAGTGAAATAGGAAATCAGCTGTCAGTGGTCATTCTTCAGTGACCATCATATCCATGGCTGGAAAAATGACCAAATTAGGGGGTTTTTGCCCCTTCAGAGAAGGTGGAATCACTCTCAGTGAGCAGAGGGAAGTTGATGATCTCCATGCACGGATCTCTCTCTTGTTCTCAGAGTATCTAAGTGGGAAGTGGCTTTGTCCTCACCCTTCGGGCAAAAGCCCTTTTGAAGGAATCACTCGTGTGAACAGCTTGATTCAAAACCTGTGTGACAGAGAAGAAGTACTTCTCTCTTATTTTGTCATCAGAAGGCTGAAAGGCATCTGCAAATATCACTCATTATCATTTATTATTCCAAATTATGCTGAAGGGGAGATAGATCTCCTTGGTTTCAGTCCTGCTCCTGTAAGTTTACCCTGCCAGGATGGAGAACAGGAAGAAGTCTCTTCTTTGATGTGATATTTGAACAATATTAAAATGTGTCTGGGGAGAATAAAGCTGCAGTGAGAATAAGGAAGCATTTTAACCCTCATGAGTGGAGTTCAAGCAGCTGCCAACATTTCTGAGCAGAAAATCCGGTATTAAAAAAAGAACACATTCAAATGAATATGCTCTTCTCTCCTGAACTGATATTTTTAAAAACCTGCTTTTGAAAAGGTTTTCAAGAACACAGCTCGCATTGAGTCTTCTCCAAATTAAAATGAAGCTCTGCCATGTTCAGGGACAGCTGGCCGATGGAAAAGACATGGGAACATGGGAAGAGAACAGCAGGTAAGAAGTGTGGTGAGAGGAATGAGGTGGCCAGGCTGTACAAGAGTTCATGAGTCTTGACCAACGGATAACTGGGGACCCTGTCAGGATACCACTGGAATTCCAGTTAAAAAATGTGAATCTGGTCTGCTATTTTTATTCCATTCCAGACAATCCTGAGTTAGTGGATGCAGGACTAGTCAGAAGTTATGACCACTTTTTTCTGACCAGCTTGAAGCATGAGGACAACAGACACAAGACTCATCTGCCTTGATGAAAAATAGGATATTTTGCTTCTTGCTGCTGATCCAGCTGAATGAATTCAGGCTTCGTTGCAGATTTACTCTAAAGATATTAATTAGATTATCACCTCTGAATGAGAAAATTAAAAATGGCCACATGTTTGCCATTGAAAATTGGGCAGAAATAGGTCACCTCCACCCCTAGAAATGCATGAAGTCATCTGGGTATCAAAAGGACTTTAGAGCTGTTTACTGTAGTCTGGGCAAGTATTTTCTTTCCTCTCTGTAAGGAGAAAAGACCATTTCCATGAAGCCCTTTACCAACACCTTCCTGGCCTAAATTTTTCTAGGGGACATAATAGAAATGTAGGAGGACACAGAAACGAGATCACTTATTTGAGAGCTTAGTTCCAGGCAACAATCCTCCCTGCTTAGTCACAGGTTTAATGCTTCACTCAGTGCCCATCCAGTCTAGAAACCTGGCCTGGTCAGATCATGGTGGCCCTTTAGACAGTAATTAAAAATACCTGATTGAAGATGGAAACAGCAGCCAGATAAAAACTGGAAAGGAAATAAAGCTGCCTTTAAGGAGGAACACTTCTTAATCTTAATGTACTGCCTGAAAACCTGCTCAGCTGTAGCAGAATACACCCTGAAAAGCAAGTAGAGCCCTGAAGTGCCTGAAAGACCATGGCCCTCACTCAGAAATTTATTTCTATTGCTGATTTTTACAATTTCATAAATTGAAATTAAATGCATGTAAAAAGTTGTGTTATTCAGGTTAAGGCAGAAACACTTCAATGCGAAGTGTCAATGCCAGAGTTCCAAGAAGGGTTTGGTGAATACTCTCAGGCATGTGGTGGGATTCTTGGGGTTGTCCTGTGCAGGACCAGGAGCTGGACTTGTTGATCTTTGTAGGTCCCTTCCAGCTGAGCATATTCTGTGATTCCAAGCAGCTTCCACATGTGCCTTGGTGTCTGAGCTTGCTGTGAGTCAAGAGCTGATCAATATGTTCAGCAGGTCTGCTTTGATCAGCACAGACAGATGGAGATGTCACAAACGCCACAGATACCTGTGTTTAGGCAACTGGGTCTTGTCTATGATGTCTGTGAAATAACTGGAATTAAATTAATATTCATAACTGAGCTGTTGGCTGGTATTCTCCTGACCATGTTGATCAGGTCTGTGTTGGCTGGGGCTTGGATGCCTGACATGGACATTGATAACAAAATATAGAAACCTCTAAAGCAGGGCTGGTCCCAGAGCTGAATCCCACTGAGCCAGTACCTGCAGGGGCTCCAGGAGAGCTGGAGGAGGACTGTTGACAAGGACAAGGGATACTGGCTTTAAAGTGAAAGAAGGCAGGGTTAGATGGGATATTTGGAGGAAATTCCTCTCTGTGAGAGTGGGGAAGCCCTGGCACAGGTTACCAGAGAAGCTGTGGCTACCCCATCCCTGGAAGTGCCCAAGGCCAGGTTGGATTGGGCTTGGAGCAACCTGGGCTAGTGGAAGGTGTCCCTGCCTGTGGCAGGGGGCTGGAACGAGATGATCCTTAACATCCCTTCCAACCCCAACCATTCCCTGATTCTGTGAAAACACCAGCAGTGTTTCCTCTGCTGTAGCATTTAAAAGATTGCAGAAAAATATTCAGGCAGCAACTTTATTCCTGTCTCTCAGCACTTCTTGGATACTAAACCGCAGGCACTTTTCCAAGGACAAGCATTTCCAGTCTGGTCTTCTTAATATCCAAGTCAGGTCTTAGGAAGAACAGCACCACAGTATCTTGATATTTTCTGGTTGTGTTTTTTGTATGGTAATGACCGAAAGTGAACAGTGCTCTGTCACGTGTTCAAAGTTCTGGGAACTGGGATTTCTGGATTTAGCTCCCAGCAACAGCACAAATGCCCTGGGTGGATTTTGACAGGTCCTTTAACTTCCTTGTCCCTTAAATATTAATAGATGAAATGGAGGCTATTTTTCCTAAGGCAGTTGAGCTCAACACACTAATGACTGTGAGACGTTGCAGTAATGGAGGCGTTTGACAAATGTGAAGAATGATGTTGCTGTTATTGGTGTGATGGATCAAAACTTTACTTCAGCTTCATTAACTTCATCTTTTCTCCTTGTCAGTGTACAAACACACTATTTCTGGCAGCTCAGATTCCAAAGGATTCATTATTAGTTGTACACTAATAATGTCAGCCTGAAATTAAAAGTAGAAGGGGGTGCGGGGGAGTGAGGTGGGGTTTTTTTTCTTGCTTTCTGTAAAATCTGATTGTGAAAATTATGTCTCTCGGCACCACTGGATAAAGGAAACACAAAAGTTCCCCACAGTGACAGGAAAAGGAAAGGCCATTAAGGACTGCAGCAGAATTTGAGAAGAGTTAATGTGAACTGTTGCAAAACATCCCAGACAGAACTGGATTTTGGATGAGACGTGGCTGGAACCGAACAGGAGCTGATAAACTTGGCCAACCCAAGTTGATCCTGCTGAGCCATTTGGGATGTCCCTGCACCAAGGAGCAGGTTAAGCAGCTTATTTGCTCTGGTGGTGTGCCCTGCATGAGGTCTGAATACCTGTGGAGTCATCCCTGAGGCACTAAGAGACATTCCATGACCATAAACATTCCCTGTGGTTTTGACAAGAGCAGGATACAGGAGTCCTGGGGCCTCCCCGACGCTGTACTGGAGCTCCAGGAAACCAAAACGATTTTGCACTGGACACAACGTCTTCACTTCTCACCTAAGCTGTCCCTTACATGTTTTTATTGTAAAACTCCCTTTTATGGGGAGCATCAAAATGTCATTTCATTTTACAAGGACTCCAAATCTGAGATGAGACATGGCTTGAACTGAACAGAAACTGATAAATGTGACCAACCCAAGGTGATCCTGCTGGGAATGAAGCATCTCCTGGATAAGTTTTTGGTACAGATCCCACTAAGTGCAACCCACATCCATTGCTGAGAGTGATGATGGATCAAGGTGCTCCAGGTGAGCCACTCTGGTAACCTCAGCAAACCTGACCTTTCCTTGGCTGTGCTGAAAGAAAAGTCCTGGCCTGTGTTTTAGGAGATATATAACATTTTTTTGGATGTTTGTTGGATCATTACACCTTGGAAATCCAGCCTGGGGGAACTCCCAGCAGGGTGAGGTGTTGTACACTGCTGGTCACCTTCCAACTTCTTCTCTGAAGATGGAATAGAATTATTAAGGTTGGAAAAGACCTCTAAGATCATAAAGTCCAACCTTCAACCAAACACCACAGTGCCCAATAAATCATATCACAAAGCGCCACAGCCTCTCTGTTTTTGAACACTTAGAGGGATAGTGACTCCATCACTTCCCTGGGCAGGCTGTTCCAATGCTTAACCACTCTTTCAGTGAAGAAATTTTTCCTAATATCCAACCTGAATCTCCACTGATGCAACTTGAGGCCATTTCCTCTTGTCCTGCCACTTGTTGTCTGGGAGAAGCAACAGAATTTTTTCTTGGTGATTTCCTGTCCGTCTCCTTTGTTCATTAATGTCTTGTTTTACATCTAGTCTCCCATTTCTAGACATTCAGCAGTGCTTCTTTAACCTCTTTCTGTAACCAGGGTAGCAAAAAAATCAGCTCCACCTCTCCCTTGCACAAGGGTTGTGATCAGGAACAGGGATCGTGGCATTTTTCTAGGAGTGAGGAAGGATATTTGTCCTTGAGCTGCATCCCAGTGGAGGAGAACAGAGAGGGATAATACACATTCCAGCTTCCCTTGCAGAGAGGAGAATTCACTGCTGGATATTTGAGCCCTTAGTGAGGTGTTTCATTAGTTTATGTGGCATCATCAGTCTGGCAGTGCCAGGGGAGTTGGAGATGGAAGTGCCTGGTTGGCCCTGCAGTGGGTGGGGATGTTCTTTCCTTGCAGGGCAGCAGAGATCATGGGATCACTAAAGTTGGAAAAGCCCTCTGGGATCGTTGAGTCCAACCACTAACCCAGCACTGCCTGGTCCACCATTAAACCACGTCCCCAGGTGCCACATCTGTGCATTTCTTGAACACTTCCAAGGATGGTGATTCCGGTCCTTCTCTGGAAAGCCTGTTCCATTGCTTGCCATCCTTTCAGTGGAGAAATTTTTCCTGATATCCAAGTGAAAACTCCCCTGGTGCAACTTGGGGCTCTTTCCTCATGCCCTGTCAAGATGCTGGAAATAATTGCAGGGTAGCAGTTCCTTGGACTGATCTGGCCAGGTCTGCCAGCTCCCTTTCTTCTGTCACTTTAGAGGTAAAAATGCTCTTACCAACCCCAAAAATACTCCATGTTACTGTGCTGACTAAGTCCTAAATGTGCTGAATATTCACTTGCCTGTTGACAGGGACCTTGCAGTGATTTGAGTAAGACCTGGATGGTCATAATTCAGTGTCAAGCACTGTTTTTTTTCACTCAGCCTCTCTGGGTTTTAGAGAAAGACATCGTCTGAGCTGGTTTTCTCCCCAGAAGCCTTGTAGGGTGACTTTCCACTGGACAAATTACAATGAGTTGTGGTGCTGTCACTGTCTCACCATAAATCGTCCTGATAACGAGGCAGGTGAGCTCAGATTCCAAACCCTGGGCTCCTGCAGGTTCCGTGAGCACAAACCCATCAAAAGATTGTGAAACAACGTGAAACTTGCTGTTACAAAGCTGCTGTGGAAGAAGCACATAATTAAAAACACTCCCCTGGAGAGAACATCATTTCATCTTCTTCACACAACCCACCACTAGGGCAAAAAACACAACAAAAGATCTGAATCACGGGGAAAACAGGGGCCCTTTTTTTTTGTTGTTGTTGCTGGAATCCCTCGTATTAATTTTACACTTGCTATTGAATTTAAGGTCAATTAATATTGAATTTAAGGTCAATCAGTGAGGCTTGTAAGTGAAAATTGCCAAGCTGTATTCCAGCAAACATGACATTTCTGTTGTGCACATGAACCTCTCGGACTTTTGGTTTCCAATCTGCTCAAAAGCACAGCGTGGTCTCAGAGAAACAACAGGGGACTAAAAGCATGATATTTTATTGAGGAACACAGGATTTATTAGACTCAATTAGACTGTGGTCCATTTGTTCCTGTTTCTTGCCTCGAGCAATGAGTGAATTCCAGCATTTCAAAGGCAAGGGGAAATTATAGTGAAGGAGGAGACGTGAAATTTGAAGGGTTTTTTTACTGACCTAAAACTCAGCTCCTGTTAAATGGAAACTCCAGAGTGAGCTATGAGTCCTACAGTGAAATTTGGGTCAAGTTTTGATTAATGTCAGGATGAAAATTTCAACTCTATTCAGGCTAAAATGAAGGGACAACTGTCTCTGGCTTTTAGGGATGTGATATTACTAACATTTATTAAACACATGATAGCAGTGTCTTGAGGCACAGGCCTTGGTCAAAGCCTCCTTGGTCTCCACACTGTCTATAATGACACAGCTTCCCTTCTGGGTTCCCCTGTTCCACCATATTTTCAGCAAAGAAGAGAAGAGTCAACAAAAAGAAATATCGTTTTCACCAAATCTTCATTGCTTCTTATCCCTGAGTCCCCCAAAAAGAAAAAAAAAAATTAAAGGGTGGACTTTTTTAAACTTGGTATTTTAGTGTCCATTTCTCTACTGCAAGTTGTAAATCCCACAACAGGGTGGGATGGTTACTCAGTCTTATCCTCAGCAGGGTAAGATCGTTTGTCTTTGCTTATCACAGAATCAGAGAATGGTTTGGGTTGGAAGGAATCTTCAAGAACATCTTGTTCCAATCCCCTGCCATGGGCAGGGACACCTTCCACTAGCCCAGATTTTTCCAAGACCCATCCAACCTGGCCTTGGACACTTGCAGGGATGGAACAACCACAGCTTCTCTGGGCAACCAGTGCCAGGGCCTCCCCACCCTCACAGTCAAGAATTTCTTCCTAATACCTGATTTAAATCTCTCCTGTTTCTGTTTAAAACAATTCCCCATGTCCCATCACTGTCTGTCCCTGTAAAGAGTCACTCTTCCTCCTTTTTATAAGCCCCCTTTAGATACTGGAAAGCCACAGTTGTGCTCCTCCCGATGGCAGACATGAGTTTGATCAGTCTACACCCACCAGTCCCTTACAGAAGGTGAACAAGATGCCCCGTGGTTGGAAGTTTGTGGGATCAGGAATCTCTTGTTTGAGTGACTCACTCCTGCAAATCCAGAATTTGGCTTGGGACAGAGCCTGAACAAACTGGGTGAAGGAAAGACTTGTCTCCTCCCAAGAGTTCAGTTCCCAGCAGTTGGAATTGTGAGAATTTCCTGATGGACTGGACCCCCAAGGGACAACTTCATGACAGAAACCTTCAGATTATAGAATTCTGGTCCTGGAATGATTCTGATCCCATGTGAAATTCCTGGTTTGGATTAGAGCAGCACTCACTGCCCATATCAGAGGCACTAAATCCATGGAATCTTCAAGACCCCTTCCAACCCCAAACCATTCTGTGAGAGGCTCCAGGTGATCCAGAAGTGAAGGCTGGGACAGGTATGAGAG
>NW_021939396.1:1090938-1092216 GCF_001715985.3 Manacus vitellinus | reverse complement strand
AAAATCCTCTGCAGCAGCTGAATTGCAGCTGGATTAGGGTTGATTTGGACTCTTAATTTAGGAGAAAGCTTTAAAAGCAAAAGTAAAGAATCCCCACAGAAACTCATATCAGTGGAGAGCAGTCCTTGACAATGTTGAGTCTCCTGTTGCACCTCAAGGGAAATGCTGGTTTCTGCCTCTCCTGCCTTTGGGATTGGTGTCAGAGACAGCTGCAGGGATTACCTGAGTCTGTGGGATTACCTGAATTTTGGGGATAACCTGAGTTTTGGGGACTAGTGGTCATACACAGATGGTGCCTGGAGCACGTGGTCAAGATGCAACACCACCATAAAAGATGTAAAACTGCATGTCAGATGATTTCCTGGGAAGGCAGCGCTCTGATTCCCTGCTCTGGCCTCTTGCCTACTGAAATAGGATTTTTCAGTTCTAATTTCTGCTTCAAATCTGACAGTCATGCTAGTACTAAAGCTTAACTTCTAAAGAAGGAAAAACCACGATAGCAAGATAAAAAAAAAAAGTTCTTGATTTAATAGTTGCAGGGATGGAGAATCCATCACAGCATTAGTTAAGCAGATTGAATAGTTAATAGCAGAGCCTTGCAAATGTATTCCTTAATTTCTTCTCTAAATTAGAGTTCTGCAAATAATTGATATTTTGGTTCAGTGGGCAAATTAAAAATAAAGCAGAAAGAAATTGATAAGGGAAGAAAACATTTTGGCACGAATGAACTCCTCAATTTGTGAACTCAAACACTGCTACAAAGGTCTGAAAAATGTGGAGTCTAATTATAGCAGCACAGAACTGTAGTAATGAGGGACTGGAGAGCGTGACTGATGAGCAGGAGATAATGCTCTGATGGGCATGATGTGCACAGTCCTTCAAGACTGACAAAAAAACCCTCTGTGAGACATCTGTGGGCTTGTGTAAAGGACAAGGAATGTTTGAAAATGGGATTTAAAGGTGAGGAATAACCAGGGAACGTGTGGCTCTGTTGGTGACTGGATTTTTCCCGCGTGCTTTGAGCGTGGACAAGGTAATTAAGTGGTTGAAACGCAGCAGGAGGAGAGATCTTGAGACTAAAAGTGGAACCTCATCCTCTGGATTGCTGGGCAGATGGGCCCTGGCTGGATATTAGCACATGGATTTTGGCTTTTTGCCCATTGCACTGGATGAGGGAAGAGGAGGACACATCCAACCTGGAGTTCAGGTGTGTATTTCCCAGAGATTTAGGCTTAGGATGGGAGAGGGGAATGGAGACAGACTCTGGAAGAGAAATGA
>NW_021939396.1:1084034-1088958 GCF_001715985.3 Manacus vitellinus | reverse complement strand
CAATCATCTCAAAAAGTCCTTTCTTAATTCTTCTTGGAGCCAGGTTTATATCTCAGGGTTGCACATCAACAGGTCTCAGGACAAGGGTCCAAATTTCTTGAATCACAAGATGTTTGTCAGCCTTGTTTTCCAAGGTTTGTGATTCAATTTTACCAAGCCTCCTTTTGTTAAGAGATGGGTTTGGGCTCCTACAGGCACCTCTCTAGTAATACTTCAAAAAAGTTTCAAAAATGTCATCATTTTCTTTTACTGATTCATTGCTAATTTCAGCCAAGGGGAAAAAATAAGACAATAAAGGGTCGTTCTTCTATTTTTTTTCCACTCTTTTGGGCCATTCTGGTTTCTTTTTTCTGAACCTGTTACTCCTGTCTTTCTGTCATGTGAAGGAGTCTCAAGATTTCTTCCACGTCAGTGATGGTTATGCTGTTTTTCCCCTTCTTTTACTCCTTCCTTTTAAAATACAGCCCTTTAGACTCATTTATCTCTTTGGAAGCAGGTAGAAAGCAGGACAAGAAAAAGCAATAAACACAATAAATGGGAAATTTTCCAACAAACACACCTAATAACTTTTCAACTGGTCAAACAATTCCATGACCGGGAATTTTGTTATACTCAGAAGTGACAACTTTAAAACCAAGCTCTGAAACATTTCATTCCTCCCAAAGCCATTTCTCTGCCGGTGTTGCAGGTGTGAAATGAATGTTTTTTTGGGCCAACAGGCCATGGTTGAGTGAAATACCTGTAAAGTAAATGGAATGAAAAGTTATAACTTCAGCTGAAGGGCTAAAGATCCCCAGAAAAGAAGAGTTAATATCCTGTGGGGTAAAAGAAATAAAGCAGCACATACAGACCAAAATCTGGTTGCACTGCAACAAAAATTAGGACTTATTTAGGAATTAGCAGATCAGCACCAATCCTCTCAACAGCATCCCAGCCCCACTAATATGTTCATGGATCACAAAATTCATTTCAATTATATTCCCATGCCGTGGATGCAGGATTTGTGAGATGACATTGCATGGATTTGTCTGATTTGGGGCACACCTCGTTCTGAACAAGGGAGGACGAGGAAGGAAGGAGAGAACTAATTAGACATAACAAAAAATAATGATGAACTCTGAGTTCACAGCATTGTGGGAAGATATTTGATGGGATGAGGGATGAAGGAAAATGAGTATCAACAGGTCAAGCATTTGTTTGCTTTATTAGGATAGCTGATATACCAGGAACTCCTCAGACCAAAAATACAGTGAGGTCCTTCCAGGAAAAAGAGTGTAAAAAACAGTGGATGAATCAGGGAATGGGACCCATGGAAATAATTCTTCCCTTCAACACAGAGCTCAAAAGGGATCTTCAAGGGACTGAGCAGAGGAGGGTAGGTGGGACAGGCTTCACAGGAGATTTAGGACAGGCTTTAGATGGGATTTAGGACAGGCTTCAGATGGGTTTAAACACAAGCAAAGGCCAAATCTCAAAAAAAGCAAAACAGTCAAAGATTTGCAGCCTTTTTTTGCCCAGGGCAGAGCTGTGGAGAATCACTTGGGAGAGAGAAGAGATCCATAAGATCTGTCTCTGTTGGGAAGTGCTGGAGGCTCCTAAGAAGCCTTTAGCTGTCTCCAAGGGACCCCTTTTCTGTTTATTCCTTGGGATAATTTGGCAACTGGAATGCTTTCTTTAAGTCTTTGTTTGACTTATGATCCTGAGGCAGCTTTTCCAGTACTTCACTGAAACAAAAATTGGTAAAGGGCTCCGTTGGACTCTCCATGTTTAATTATTTATTTTTTGCGGAGGTGTCCAATTTGGCTACAGGAAATACTTTCAAGAGAAGGTCTGTGAATCTTTATGGGGAGTAATAATGATCTTAAGGGTCTTTTCCAACCTAAATGATTCTATAATTATTCATGTCCTACCTGCTTTCTGTGTCTCTCCTTCCCTTCGTTTCTTCCCAGCCAAATCATTCTGTTCTTCCTACCCCTAAAGGCACAACAAACGTCATAAGGTTTGTGGTGTATCTAACAGGGCAGATAAGATTTGCTTTATGATTTCCAGTCTTACAAAATGCTCTCCAAGTGACAATTAAATCCTATAAATTCACATCATTGCTTGAAGAAACTGAGGGAAGTGGGAGATGCTGGAATTATTTCAACTTGTGGAGGAAACAACGGACAAATGGGTTTTTTGCTTTAAGAGAAGCTGGCAATTTTTAATTCATTGCAAGCAGAAGGAAGTATTTATGATTTATAACTGCATTCAAAAGTGAAAATAGTTGCTGTGCCTCAGAGTAATACTACAGACGAGTGGAAGGACAGATGCTCCAGGGAAGTCCAAAAGCTCAGGCTACTCCAGTGCGTTGTCCCCTCCAGTGCGAAGTAGCAGATGCTTCAAGAAGAGTGGAAAAAGCCTCAGCACTGTTCTCTGCCAGCCTCCAGCATTCTGCCCTCTGTGACCTTTCCAAGCCAAAGATGTTGTCTCTTTGTTGGAAAAACTTTGATGGCATTTTTATTTGAAGACATTGTGGGTTTGCTGGAGGAATAACTGAGCCTACCTGATGCAGGATCATAGATGAAAGCAGCCTTTGCCAAGCCATGACTCTTGGGAAAAATATTGCCCATGAAAGTTGTGAGCAAGAGACAGGCTGGAAAGTGGAGAAATACAGGAGTTTAGACCCATGAGGAAAAGTTGTGGGAGTTTGTCACAAACATGTTCATGTCTGAAAACAATCATAGAATGGTTTGAGTTGGAAAAGACCTTGAAGATCATTGAGTTCCACCCCCCTGCTACGGACAGGGATACCTTCCACTAGTCCAGGTTGCTCCAAGTCCCATCCAAACTGGCCTTGGATACTTCCAGGAATGGGGTAACAACTCCTTCTCTGGGTAACCTGTGCCAGGGCCTCCCCACCTTCACAATAAAGAATTTATTTTGTGTATCTAACCTAAATTTCCCCTCTTTGAGTTTGAACCCATCACTCCTTGTACCATCACTACAATTCCTGATGAAAAGTCCCTCTCCAGTTTCCATGTAGACCCCCTTCAGATAGTGGGACACTGCTCCACACAACCTTCTCGTCTTCCAGGCTGAACAGCCCCAACTTTCTCAGCCTCTCTACAGGGGAAGTGCTTCAGTCCCCTCATCAACTTCCTGGCCCTCCTCTGGACTTGCTTCAAAATTTCCATGTCCTTCTTATGCTGGCATTGGCCATGGGTGGGGGACAACCATCACTAGACCCCAAATTTGAAGACACAAGTTGCCATTTCAGGTGAGACCCAAAGCTATTTGAGGCAGAAAGGGACCTGGGGGTGCAGATGGACAGCAGCTGGACACAAGCCCAGGGGTGCCCAGGGGGACAAGAAGGCCAATGGATCTTGGTCTGGATCAGGAAGAGTGTGGCAGCAGGAGCAGGGCAGTGATTCTTCCCCTGGACTCAGCACTGGTGAAGCCTCACCTGGAGTGCTGTGTCCAGCTCTGGGCCCTCAGCTCAGGAAGGACATGGAGGGGCTGGAGCAGGTGCAGAGAAGAGCAACGAGGCTGGGGAAGGGTCTGGAGCACAATTCCCATGAGGAGAGGCTGAGGGAGCTGGGGGGGCTCAGCCTGGAGAGGAGGAGGCTCAGTGGAGACCTCCTCACTCTCTGCAACTCCCTGACAGGAGGGGGGAGCTGGGGGGGTCGGTCTCTTCTCCTCTAAATGCCAGAAACCAGCAGTAGGACAAGAGGGCTCTGTATCAAGCTGTGCCAGGGGAGGTTTAGGTTGGATATCAGGAAGAAATTCTTTGCAGAGAGAGGGATCAGCCCTTGGAATGGGCTGCCCAGGGAGGGGGTGGAGTCACAGTCCCTGGGGGTGCTGAAGCAGAGCCTGGATGTGGCATCAGTGCCATGGGCTGGGTGCCAAGGTGGGGTTGGGGCACAGGTTGGACTTGATGATCTCAGGGATCTTTTCCAACCCAGTGGATCCTGTGATTCTCTGACCTGTGGTTTGGCTGATTAAAGCCCAGTAATCTCACATTTCTCATTCTGAGCAAACTCATCTCCCTTTTTTGAGCTCTCTTAGCACATAAACTCCTTGACTGATGGAGCAGTGGCAACACTGTATTCTGATTCTACCAGGTTATTAATATTTTTCTAATGATAAAAATAATGAATACCAGAGAAAAAGAGAGACAGCCCAGTAACCTGCTGGAACACGCCAGATTCTTTGGATTTTTCACACTCCTGATGTTTTCCTGGACATGGATTGGGCCCAGTGCTGTTAATTCACAACAAGAACATTTTGTTTATTAGAAACATGCAGTGAATTATAATAGGAAGTGACTGAGAGTGGCTGAGAAATAGCACAGCCCTGTGGAAGATCTGCTCTCAGAGCTCAAAAATCTGTGGAGCTGGGCTCATGGACATCCTCCAAGCAATTCTTCAGTCAGGACTGAGAGGTGTTTGGATAAAATGTTGATGCTGACTGAGTTTTAGGACTTTATTTCTTCATGACTCTGAACTGAGGTCTAAAATGAAGGGTTGGTTACTCCATGTCCCCTTAGGATCTGTGGCTGCTGAACTAAATGCCTGGATTTGTCTGGTTTGGAGAGAAGGAGGCTGAGGGGATCCTCATTGCTCTCCACAGCTTCCAGAGGAGGGAAGTGGAGAGGGAGGTGCTGAGCTCTCCTCACTGGAATCCAGTGATGTGATGTATGGGATTGGTCCAAAGGTGCATCAGGGGAGGTTCAGACTGGATATTAGAAAGCATTTCTGTACTGGAAGTGTGGTCAAACACTGGAATAGGCTTCCCAAGATGTGATCAATGCCCCAGGCCCATCAGTGTTTAAGAGTCACTTGGAAAATGTGCTTATTAATATACTTGAACTTTTGGACAGCCCTGAATTGGTCAAGCAGTTGGAGAAAATGGTCATTGTATGTCCCTTCCAACTAAAAATCCT
>NW_021939396.1:1037643-1083790 GCF_001715985.3 Manacus vitellinus | reverse complement strand
CACCTTCTCTTTTCCCTTCTCTTCTCTCTTCCCTTTTCTCTTTTCTCTCCTCTTCTTGAAGGATCTGTGAGGACAAAGGTATAAAAATGTACCTGATCATCTCCCTCAGTCTGGTCATGACACAAACGCAATTTAATATATCCTGTGCTAGGATGAGATGAGGAGCTGTTTGACACCTTCATGTGAAAGGTAATAAATATGTTTTCCTGGTAATATGAAATTCCAGTCCTATCCTTAAAATTTACCTTCATTTTTGAAGATGATGACCTGTTTGTAACCACATCTGAGAGCAATAAAATGGAGGGTGAACTGGAGCAACTTGATATGTGTATTCCATGAGCAATCCTTGGAATATGGGGGACCTGAAAAACAAGATGTGTTTTGAACCTGCTGTCAGAACAGAAGGAAAAAAAAACCATAACTGAATAATAAGCCAATTAATGATGACCTGTCTGAAATGAGATTTGCAGAGAGATGTCTCAAGACATCAAACCCCCAGGTGAGTACAGGAATAAACCAGTGTAAGAGAGCATGTTTTAGGAACAAAAATAATGCAGATTATATCCTGAGCTCATCAGTTTGCGAAGTGGACATGGAGGTTGCCCAGTTTTGCTGTTCCTCCTCTCACCACACAGACCCAGGGGCCTGGAGCAGTGAAACCACAGAACAGATGATTATCCCCAGGGCAACCTGCAAGGAGGTGATGCCCTGTTGGAAACTCAGGTAGGAAAAATATGGAAGTCACCCGGTGTGAGGTTTTACTCAGGGAATACAGAAAAACCATCAAAAGCCTCTGCTTATCTCATGCAAGCCACTAAATGGGCAATACTGGAGGAGTTCAATCATTTTGGGCAGAGCTCGGCAGGGCAGCAGCAGGAATTGGTCACACTAAACTGTGTCTCTTGCCGAGCCTGTTTGGTGCCAAGTCAATCCTGAAGGAGTTTATGAAGCTCTCTGCTCCACTTTGGCTGCCCAGGACAGTCCTGCAGGGCTTCTCTGAAAGAAAGGAAAGAGTAGGGTATTGCTGCAGCACCTCGAGAATCTTCTTGGCAGAGAAGAAATCAAATGTACCTCTGGATTTCCTGTGTGAATTCTACTGAAAACCTTGAAGAATCCAGCCAGGAAGGGCAACCTGACTTAATCCATCCATGGATTGGGGAGATAATCTGTTGTCCTCGTGAAGAGGATCTGCCCAACACTCCTTTCTCAGCTGGTCGTTTATAAGACTAAAATGAAATGTTTGTGGGAGTGTCTGAGAGTGTCAAATGCCACCAGGACTGGTGGTTTCCTGCCCCATGGGGCTTCCTGACCTGATGTCCTGCAGCCAAACCATATCACAGTGAACTCCTCACCTGCTGGGGAAAGATTGAAGGAACTACAAGGAAATTAAGTGCCAGACTCTCCTTGATTTACACGGTGATTGTCAGTCTCCTTGAGATAAAGGCACTATTTTATTATCAGGATTGGTCCATTTTAACTCAATCCAATCTCAACGACAGTGGTCTCTCCCCCAAAAAAGCCCCAACCCAAAACAAAATAAACCAAACCAAACCAAAAACTCACCTGAGTTTTATTTTGAGGACAGTTGTTTGCCTTCTTTCCTATGTGTGAGTATTTAATTTCTTTTTCTTTCATTCATCATCTCCTTTCTAGTTTCTTTTCTTTTAATACTCCAGAGTAGGAACAGTCAAATGGCCTCACTGTAACTGAATAATTCCCTGGCAGGTGTCACTTGGACTTTACAGAGAAAGGTACAAAAATCCTTGTGGGTGTTTCTTGGCCATAAAACCACAATCAAATTCCCAAAAGGTTGAAAGGAATTGGGTGTGAAGAGTGGGGATCTTTAATTCTTATAATTTGATCTGAGTATATAGAAATGATAATCCTAGTAATCTTCCCTAACAGTGAAAAGAACCTGGGGACAGAGATCTCAGCAACACCCCCTCAAACAGTGTTTTTAACAGAGTGTTTTAAAATGGTGTTTTAACACAGTGGCCAAGTTTTGTGAATGTTGTCTGATTGATTTCTCACCTCAAGCAAACATGATAGCATTGAAATTCAGAGATTAATTCCCAAATAAAAAATAGATAATAGTCCTTTTGCCTGCCTTACCATCCTAGAATGCTCTTCTGAGATCCTTTCCCACTTGCATGAGAGGGGACTTTCAAACAGGTGTCTTCCAAGTCCCATCCTTCTCTACAGCAGGTGTGGTCAGGTTTGGAAACAAATATGCACATGATGCATAAATTTTGTCAACTGTTCTTAATTTCATGACTGTGGGGTGTCCCTCAGGTCGGATCAACATCACATGTCAAGAAAAAGAGCTGCTGTGTCCCTTTCTTTCTGTATCAGCAACACTTCCACTTCTGCCCCTCTCCAACCAACGTCTCCTTCCCCTTTTTCCCATCAAAATCTCCCTTTTCCTCACATGAAAATGGAGTTAATATAAAAATCAGTGTCTGTTGTGTGTGATGTGATCATCATCTGCTTTTGCACCTCTTCTGGCAGCTCTGGCAGCTCCTTGACTACTTTTTTTGCTCTCCCTTCAGATGGAACAGAGCGAGTCATTTGCATTTTCATGATAAGCAGCTTCCACGGTCTGTGAATCTTTACAGGGTGCAATAATGATCTTAAGGGTCTTTTCCAACCTAAATGATTCTATAATTATTCATGTCCTACCTGCTTGCTGCATCTCTCTTTCCCTGTCTTCTTCTCAGTCTATTCTTCCCACCCCTGAAGGCACAAAAAACATCATAAGGTTTATATTGTATCTACCAAGGCTGATAAAATTTGCTTTATGACTTCTGGTCTTACAAAATGGTCTCCAAGTTGCAGTTAAACCCTATAAATTCACATGATTGCTCGGAGAAACTGAGGGAAGTGGGAGATGCTGGAAATATTTCAGCTGACAGGGGAAACAATTGACAAATGACTTTTTGCTCTTGTTTTATTGCAGATAATTATAAGAAATGAGATCTACAGAACTGGCTTTAAACATGATAATGGTGTGACAATTTGTCTACAGGACTTGCCTTGCAAGTGTAATCAGAGAGGGGTCTCACCTCAGTGATTTTGGCTGTTCCATCCCTGAGCTATTGCTCTGTCAGCCAAGCAGTAAGAGCTCATCTGGATTTTATTTAGTAAATATTAAACTAAACTGATCAGATATTTTATTTTCCCTGTCAAGGACTCCCAAACTCCCAAGACATGGATGGGAAACCTCATCCTGCCTGTATTGTCTTCACATGCTGTTTGTGTATTAGAAGTACATCCCTCACTGGGAACAGGAAGGTCCTTCCCCCAGGCATCCAAATGTTTCTGGTGGTCCAACATGGACAAAGCAGTGTGGGCTGACAGGGGGGTCAACACCCTTCCCTGAGTGATGAGACAGACATTTTTTTCTTTCATAAAGATGAGATGAGATGATGAGATAAAAAAAAAAGCAGCAAGAGCCAAGGAATGCAAAATGCTGAAGATGTAAAGTGTCTGCTGGTGGATAGAACTTGTTTTTCTGCAAAGCAGTGACTTCTGTTGAGTTTGAAGGTCCACAGGAGCCGCTGGAGAGAGTCTTTAGATGCTCTGGCTGCCACCCCAACACTGCTTGTGCTTCCACAAGCGGAAGATTTATGGATCTCTCCAGGGAGTGCTCAGTTTCCCAGACAAATGATGTGTCCTTATTACTTGTGGTTGTCCCATCCTTGGATGTGTCCAAGGCCAGGTTGGAGCAACCTGGTCTAGTGGAAGGTGTCCCTGCCCATGGCAGGGGGTGGGATTGGATGATCCTTAAGGTCCCTTCCAACCCAAACCATTCCATGATTCCATGATTCACATACCCACTGTCTCTAGTATGGGACTGCAGAAGCAGATACAACCTTTTCCATGGCTGGGTTTCCTCAGCAGGGGAAGTATTTGCTTTCCTCCACATTTGAAATTTCTGGAAAAAAACCCAAAACAGAGAATAAACAAGGGTACCCAAAGGGGTTGTCTGGTATCTTGATCACCACACTGTAGGTTTTCCCTCTAAATCTCTACAAAAATACATTCCTTATCATTCCCTAAAGTAATTTTAATCCAGGGACAAGAAGTCCAAAGGTCTGATTCATTATGGAAAACCATACCTTGGTTTGAGAGTAATTATTTCTCTGGTTTTATTTTCTCCATGAAGGAGACTTGGATGTATTTATTAAGCTTCTGTATGATTGAATTTTACAGGATCACATCCCTGGAGGTCCAGTGGTCCACATGAACCTGGACTTTGCCGATACACTGATGCCGATGCAGCTTCCTGCATCCAGGTCATTCCTGCCCTTTGGAATTTGGAATTGAAAAGGTTGGCTTTCTGATATAAAATGCTGACCATCCTGTTGAGCATAAACTGGAACTTATCAAGAAGGAGATAAGTAAATAACTGTAACCACACACTAAGAACAAATCGATAAACGAAGAAAAAACAACGAAAAAGAGATGATTTGGGTTCTTTTTTTCCTGTGTAGAATGTTTCAAGCAGTTCCTTTTTCACATTCTGTGACTAGTTTTGAGCAGCAGAGACTGAAAGGAGAATGTAGGCTGATTTTGGAGTAGGATTAGCATAGTGAATCAATTATTGAGGAATCTTTTATAATAGCAGTGAGTGCTTTTTCCATCTTTAGATTTCAAAAGTGTTCAATGCACGTAAGAAAAAACAGCATTTTAAGAAGCTCACAATGGGATTTTCAGCTGTGCTGCCCTGGATCTATCACTTGATCTTGCAGTTCACACCCCTGTCGCATATCTCCATCAAATCCTTGAATAACTTTTGGCAATAAGAGCATATTTTTTTCTCTTTTACTCTGTGATTCACTTTTTACCCCCAAAAATGAGCACCAGGGAGCCACATTTCTTCTGGTTCTTAACAAGTTTTAACTACACTTCAAAGTCAGGTCAGGCACAGCCATCCTATTATCATTCCCTGGTTCCAGAATAATTGCATTTTATACTTCAGTCTGTGTTTAACAGCATATCACAGATGAACCTGGAAATGTAAAACAGCGTGGCCTTCTACTACAGCAATTTTTCTTTTAGCATTGATAGGAAGAGGCTTTCCAGATGCTAAAGTGGCAAAAGATCCAATATAGAGCTTGATAACAAACCACACAAATTTAGAATTACTCCTTTCTCACATCATTCCATCTCTACACTACACACACACACACGAATTAGGTGGATAATGTCTTAAATCTAAACTAAAAAGGACAGATTTAGATGAGATACCTGGAAGAAATTCTTCCCTGGCAGGGTGGTGAGGGGCTGGAATGGGATTCCCAGAGAAGCTGTGGCTGCCCCATCCCTGGAAGTGTTCAAGGCCAGGTTGGACAGAGCTTGGAGTAACCTGGGATAGTGGAAAGGGTCCCTGCCCATGGCAGGGGGGTGGAACTGTGTGGTTTTCAAGGTCCCTTCCAACTCAAGCCTTTCTCAGATGATTCTATGACACGGCCTCCAGAACATTCATGGAAGCTCCAGGAACGAGTATCTGCAGCAAGATGGTAATGGATTATCCAGATATCCTGGGAATATACTGGTCTGGCTGCAATGATGTCTATTAAACACTTCACACAAAAATAATCAAATTAAAGAGATTTACAAAATGTTCTTAACATAGTCTGTGATAGAGACATAGACTGCTGCTTCATCCACTTCAGACCCAGGAGGACCATAAATTTGTCTGTTCTATTTTTTCAAGGAAGGTCATCTTTTAGTGCTATTTTATGACAGTTTATCACCTCACATATGTTCCCTGATATTTCCTTGATCTGTTTCTGGATAAATCAATGTTCTTCACGGCAATTTTCTTGGGAGTCTTTCACTCCATTTCACATTGTTTTCTCCTCTTGTATTTCCCTTTAAATAAAGAGATTCCATCCATGGTAATCCTGTGTTTGCCACCATTCATTCTCCTAAGGAGCACATATTTTGAGGGAAAAGAAGTATTCTACACAAGTAGATTTCTCAGAGCTGATCCTGTACATGACTGGACACAATTAGCACTCATCACACAATGGTCTTGTCTATTCAAACCCATACTGAAGTATCTTTTTCTAGTATCAACAACATCTCTTCACCAATTATAACATGTTCTCTGGCTATTTTAAAGCTCCTTTAAATCACAGAATGTCTTATTTTCAAAAAAATTCAAGAAAAAAGCAGTAGGATATTGAGAAAGTAGAACTGGGAGGTGGCTGAAACATCTCAGTGTCTAGACTTTGTAATCTGTAAAATTTGGTCTTTGGTGCAATTCCAGACACCAAATGATGTCACTACAGATGATCACTACAGATTATCTTTTCAGGAACAGAAACGTGCAAGGAATAGTTCTGCAATTGCATCAACCAACTATTGGCAGGAACATCCCAAATTCACTTAAGTGAAGATTCCCACTAATATTTGTAGGTATTTATTGCCAGCTCCAGTCTCAGACCTGGAGCAAAGGAAAGCAAAGAGGGAGTTTGACACTCACAGGTGACTTCAGAAGTGGCCCCTCCTTCACATGGAAGTGTGATGCAGATCCCACTGAAATCCATGGAGATCTTTCCAACCAATTAATTACACCTTGTGGCAGACCCAGAGGTTTTTGTTACAGACTCTTAATACACCTGGGCTGGAGCCAGGGATTCCTGTGGTTGCTGAGGTTGTATTAAAACCTTTTCCAGTGTGTTCCATATCTTTTGGACACATCCAAACTGAGGCTGGAGTGGTGTTCTGTCAAAGGTGGGACTTGATGGTCTTGGAGGTCTTTTCCAAATTTAATGATTCTGTGATTCTGAGTGATTTCAGCCTGTTCCTAAATCTGTTCAAGCTTCAAGCACACCTGATACCCTCATCGACCTGGGTTTTACCGACCAGGTGGTGTCTTCCAGGTTTTAGAGCTCATCCAAAATGCAAAACTCAATAGCCTTCCTCATATCTGAGGTGAAGTTGGCTCTGAGAGGGGTATTTGGGTCTTGTACAAACCTTTCTCTGCTTAAAGGGGGCTTATAAGAGAGCCGGTAAGGAGTTTTTGCAGGGCCTGGTGTGACAGGAGAAGTAGTAATGGTTTTAAACTTAAAAAAAAGAGATTTAGATTGTATACAAGGAATAATTTTTTTTGAAGTGAGGGTGGTGAAACACTGGCACAGGTTGCCTGGAGAGGTGGCAGATGTCCCATCCCTGGAAGTGTTCAAGGTCAGGTTGGACAGGGCTTGGAGCAACCTGATCTAGTTGAAGATGTCCCTGTTCATTGCAGGAGGCTTGGACTAGATGACCTTTAAAGGTCCTTTCCAACCCAAACCATTCTATGATTCCACGATGTTCTTGTAAAACAACCTTCCTCCCATAATGTTCTATTATGATTCTCATGTATATTAAAAATATATATTTGTTGGTCTTAAAACTCATAAATTTTGGACACAGGCAAATAAATGATAATAAATACCAAATAAATTTTGTCTTTTTGGAAAACTCTCAGTGCTCCTGGGGCCTTGGTGATTTCTGATTGGGGCCACTGGGATTTTTTGAGCTCGGTGTAGTTCCACCCTTCTCTTCAACTGGCCACAGCACTTACAAAGAGAAGGCAAAGATAAAACAATCAACTGACAAAAGAATTTTATTTGGGGTTGGCAGCAGTGACTTGGCTGAGGTTGGTTGTTTGCTGGCACATCCTCTGATCTACCTGAGCAGCCATTTCCTTTGGCTCACCTTGGATTTTTGGCAACTGAAGCACTCTGATATATTAAGTAGCAAGACTCTATTTCTTTTTAAGGGTGAGTCCAACTGAATGACCTTAATAGAAAACTACCAACAAAAGCACAAAAAAAAATTTTAACTAAATTAAGTCTAAATAATATGATCTTGAAGTTTTAACACAGCCTTATCTGTTGACATTGTCTTGCTGTTACAACAAAAGAACAAAGTCCTTGTTCTGCTCTTCTGCAGAGCAGGCAAATTTATAACAGACAGCAAAAGGAATCTGAAAGGCAAAGTCTTCATATAATGTTTAATCCAATATTAGAAAGTGAACATCAAAGGTACTGCTGAAGTGTGGAAACCATCATACACCAGGGTGTTTGGTTCCCACCAAGGTAGAGCACAGGGCACATGTTCCTTATTTCATGTAATAATATCCTATGGCTACATTTTCTTGGTCTCAGCACAGGTCTGACATATATTTAAGATTATCTTCCTTTTCAGAGGAGGGAGAAGTAGTTGGAAGGTGATTTTGGTGTTTTGAAGGCTGAGTACCACTTGGAATATTGAAACAGCACCAAAAGTGCTCTTTGTTCAGACAGAATGTTGGGTGATGTGTGTATGGAATGACCTGCCTGAACCACCCCCAGTATTACATATATATAGATTATATATCCATTACAACTTTAACTCTACTCTTCAACTCCACACATCTCATCTTTCTACTCTTTTCCATGAGATCTGTGTCTCTGTTCTTGCTTCTGTAAGATCACAAACCTTTAGAGAGAGGTTGGACGAGGGTTGGCCATTCACCACCTCTTCTGCCAGAGCTTGGTGAATAAATGCAATGACTGGAAGGCAGATACAAAACAGACAAAAGGACATGATTTTTAAAAGAAGATCTTGTGGTTTAACCTCAGCCTTGGTCCCACACAGCCCCTCACTTGTCCCTGTCAGTGGGATGGAGAAGAGAATCAGAGAGGTAAAAGTGTGGAAATCCCTGAGTTGAACTAAAGAACATCCTCCCTTCCTCCTTCTTCCGGATTTTACCGCTGAGCACGACATCAGCTGGTGTGGAATAACATCATCTGATATGGAATAACACCAGCTGGTATGGAATAACATCATCTGATATGGAATAACACCAGCTGGTATGGAATATCCCTTTGGCCACTTGGGATCAGCTCTTCCAGCTGTGTCCCCTCCCAGCTTCTTCTGCACCCTCAGTCTTTTCGCTGCTGGGGTGGTGTGAGAGCAGAAAAGGCCTCGATGCTGCGTGAGATCAGCACTCTTTTCACCCCAAATCCAAAACACAGCTCTATAAAAGCTCCTACGAAGAAAATGAACTCCATCCCTGCCCAAACCCATAGACCTGAAAAGCTTCTTCAAGGGAACTTTTTTTGTTGTTGCAAAATGGCAATCTGGGTTCAAACCAATCTTCAAAGTTGTATGAACCCTCAGAGAAGATTCCTGTTGCAGATCAATAAATAGGTAAGTTATAAATAAAAACTTATTAATAAAAATAATAATAACAAATAATAAATTAGTAGATGAGCTCAGGTATGGAACTAAAAATAGCCAGAAAATGGGAGAAAATCAAGTATGGATCATCTCTACCTTCTCTGTTCTTGCTCTTTCCCAGACATTCATATTTGACTTATTTTGGAGATGGGCTGTGCTCGGGCTAAACCTGCTCCTCTGCTTTTCTGTTCTCATGACTCCAACCCAAGCTGACAGAAACTCGTGTGAATACTGGGCCCTGATGAGGTAGGTGAAGCTTAATCCTGTTTTGATGATTAATTTCAGGAGCAATAGTGGGCAACTGCTCTTTGTTAATACACGTATTTCCCCACACTGTTGCTTCAGAGAGAAGGCAGCTGGAAATCAAATAATAAAAGTTAACATGAAGGGATTATTAACAACCCTGATTAGGACTTGGGGGAAATTATCCTACAAACAGATGGTACTCTGAAAAAGTGTTCTGAATACTTCAGAATAATTTGATTGACAAAAAGAATCGACAAGGAAAAAGAGAGATAAAATATGTGAGAAAGGAACCAATTTTTTATAATCCCTCACGGACCTGCAGCATTCCCAGCTTCTTCTTTCTGGTTTTTACTCTGCTCTCTTTTTCATTTGAGACCTCAGACTCTAGTAATAATGGGAAAATTGCCAAAGTTTTATTAGACTGTTGGGATCTTGGTGATCAGAGCAGAGTCTTCTTACTTTCCATCTGTAATTTCAGCCCTTAGTTTTCACCCTCTGTTTTTTCTATGATCCCCTTTCCTTATTTGCCTTATAATCACCTTTCCTTACCTGCCTGTTTTGTTGTACAGGGCTGGCAGCCTCTGCTAATAATTGGCTTTCAGGCTAAAACCATTTCCATCAGCTCACGGGTATGATGTCAAATTCCAAAGGGTAATCCCTGGTTTCTGTTGGAATCCTGGACTTCCTCATCTCCTCCCACCATTTTCACTGGATGAGAAGTGGGTGAAGGAGGACAGACACCTTCACCCACTGAGGGTGTACCAAGGATAGGACACACAACAGGGAAACCATCTGGCTGGAGAGAGATCCCCCTCCTGTTAATCCTACAGTGGTATAAGATTAGAAGGAAAAAATCGTAGAATCATGGAATGGTTTGGGTTGGGAGAGAACTTAAAGATCATCCAGTTCCAACCTCTTGCCGTGGGCAGGGACAACTTCCACAAGACCAGGTTGCTCAGAGCCCTCTCCAGTCTGGCTGGATTAAATAAAGACAAATAAATCCCTGTTCTCACTGAGTTATAAAAGGATGAATCTCAAGGAGATGTGTTTGGCCTGTTCCCTGGACAGTTCAGCCTTACCTGCATAAACTGGAGGAGGAAGGGGAATGAAGACCAGAGTCAAAACTCTTGCTAATTAGAAGAACTATCATGGCCTAGAAATTAGACCCAGATATGCAACACCTTGTGAATGGTTTTTCACTGGGTTGGCTCAGTCAGGTGTAATCCTTTAGTTTTATGGAATTAGTGAAACTGAAAAGGGGGAGAATGAAGTCAGATATGAGGAAAAAATTCTTTCCCGTGAGAGTGGAGAGACACTTGAAGAAGTTTTCCAGAGAAGCTGTAGTTGCCTCATCCCTGGAAGTGTCCAAGGCCAGCTTGGACGGGGCTTTGAACACCCTGCTCTAGTGGAAGGTGTCCTGGCCCATGGCATGGGAGTCAGAAATAAGAAATTTTTGAAGTTCCTTTCCAACCCAAAGCATTCTATGATTATATGATAATTCTCTCCCTTGTTGGATGCTGCTGAACTCACTTTCCTTCCATGTAACCTTCATTTTATTTCTCTTCTTTCCCATGTTTTCTTGCTGAGATCACCTCCCTGACCTTCTAATACTTCCAGCCCGAGAGGAGAAGATCAACATGCACCTTTCTGCATCTATTTGTGCACATCTTTCCCATCACCAGGTGTCTGAGACAATTACTTTCCTGGGCAAACGAATGTCCACCTTTAATCATTCTCCACCAAATTAATTTCTACAAGTGTTGCATTATTACCAAAGAGGGAGATGAACAAAGGGAATGAAGACAGACAGAAAATCCCAGGATACCAGTGCCTCGCTCTGAGAGGGAACATAATTAATTGTAGTGCTTTAATTTCTGCCCCTTCTGCTGCTCCCATGTCAAAGCCCACGTGCTTTAACTGGCTGCTTAATTAGTTCTGTGGGAGCAAATGGAGGCATCACGACTGTTCAAGGCATAAAATTGCAACAGCAAAACGCTGCTGCCCTGGGCCAGCTGACAATTACCTGCTGGATTTAAGCAGATCTGTCCAGAATACAGAGGTGTCTGAGGAGAATAAACATCACAGGGGCCAGGACTTGCTTGTTCCTTTGGGTCCCTGTCATCACTCATTAATCATGAGCTGATGTTATCTCAGAACAACACCAGTGCAGCTTTCCCATCTCTGACCTGTCAGTGATTTAACTGTTTCCTAAATCCATGTGGACTGGGTGGATTGGAGGGAGCATGGCCAGTATGTGGATATAAGAATATTTGCACGTGTCTTAATTACACTCCAGGGTTGATGGATTCTCCTAAAGCTGCCTTTGGATCCCCTTCAGTTTGCAGTACATATGACAAAGCACCCCAGTGACAGGACAATGGCTTTAAGATGAAGGAGGGTAGACTTAAATTAGATATTGGGAAGAAATTCTTCCCTGTGAGGATGGGGAGGGGCTGGTATAGAATTCCAAGAGAAGCTGTGGCTGCCCCATCCCTGAAAGTGTCCAAGGCCAGGTTGGATGGGACTTGGGCTAGTGGAAGGTGTTCCTGCCCATGGCAAGGGGTTGGAATGAGATGATCTTTAAGGTCCCCTCCAACCCAAACCTTTCAGTGATTCTCTAAAATAGGAAAGGAATTTCTGCAATTCTCTTTATCTTCACCATAACCTCCCTTTTATTGATGTCTGGGGAACTGGGACAACAAACTTTTCATTTTGTTTTGCCACTGTTCTTACAAAGATTCTCTGACAAGGCAATAAACTGAATCTCCCCCTGTTTACTCTTGATACCCATGAAATATTTTCAGAGACAAGGCTGGATGTGGCTTGGAGCAACCTGGTCTAGTGGGAGGTGTCCCTGCCCATGGCAGGGGCTCAGAAACACATGATCTTTAAGATCTCTTCCAACCCAAACTATCCTGTGGTTCTGTAATTTGACAAAGCCACATTCACAGATCTTCTCTCACACTGGAGGAGCCTTTCACAACATCCTCTCCTAAGCACAGGCAAATAAAGCTAAAAATTAATTGGGGTAACAATGACCAGCTGAATTTTTGCTTTAATACAAGAGGATTCTACACTGAAAATAGACAAGACCACTGGCTATAATGTGAAAGATTTAATAGAAAAGCTGTGGTGTGAAAAGGGAACTTCACCAGTCCCGGTATTTATGAGGGTACAGCAAAATAAACTGGAGCTTATTCACACTTTTAATATCTCTGCTTTTCATGCAACCCACCGATCATTCTTCAAATAAAAGGATAATTGAAAAGGAGCAGAGTCTTTCTATTTTTACAGTGATGATGGAGTAAAAACCAGAGGATTTTTAAGGCACCCAACACAGAAATCCTACAGGCTTTTTCCTGGTGAACTCTCCCATCAATATGGAAATGAAAACTTTAAATTCATTTTGTTTTCACAATGGGAAAGGTTCAGTCTCGTGGCATTGAGGCTTTATGAAGTATGTGAAGATTTACTACCCCAAAGCAAAACCAGAGTGATATTCTATATGTTCCAAGAATAAAACATCCCCTTGGAAATGAAGCAATTCGGCTCTTTGAAAATCAGAGTGAGGGCAGGAGGCATCATATGGAAATCTAATATTGTAGGAAAACATGGAGAAAATGCCAGTGCCATCTATTGGTGGGAAAATGTAAAGGTGGAAGAGAAGCCGAGCTCGTCTGCCTGGATCCCGAGCGGAGAGGAGGCTGTTTGTTTTAATCACGTCAAGTCAAGATATTTGTAAATATGCAGTTTCATGTTTAGTCTTTTTAATGATGTTGTATTTTGGGTAAATATGTTGACTTTCAAATTAATCACCGTTGTAATCAAGCTGCAGCAAAGATGGGGGGATTTGCCTGTGCTGGGAATTAGGAGTCACTGCTGAGTGGATAAATGCTGGCAAACTGTCTAATGCTCTGAAGCGGGTTTGAGGTGGCATCACAGGCTGGATCCAGCTTTAAATCTCCCCTGGAATAAAAGGTGGAAGAATCCGCAGCCCTTAAATCCTTCCTGCCTTCCCTCAGCAGCTGCAACTAGGAAATAATTGGGACTGAAGCAATGTCGGGACTGAAGCAAAGAGGGATTTCCATTCCCAGCCAGACAAGGGGGGTATCCAACCTGGGAATTCAAATAGCTCATTTGGGGATCAGGGAGGCTGGATTGGCATCACATTATCCTCTACTTTTCAAATTCAAATTAGCCTTTCTCCCTGCATTCCCACTTTGCAGTAGGTGAATAATTCCCATTCCACTGTGCTCAGGTTGTAACATGTATCTGTGGTGGGATGTCCCTGCAACCACTCAGGTATTTCAGGAATTTTCAGCTCTCCAAATGATTCCTTTCTGCAGAAAAAAAATGCAATGTTTGATATCAAAATCTTTTGGTTTTGGAGAAGGAACCTTTTCTCAATTATTTTTCCGCTCTAAAACTTAAGATTTAAAATCGGGAAATTAAATTTAATTAAAATAAATGAAAAAATAAATTAAATTTAAGAAATAAATTAAATTGAATTAAAATTGTAAAAAATTAAAGCTTCAAGGGACTTGGGGACATAGCATGGAGCACTGAAGTCATCCGTGCTTTTATATGGAGCCACTCCATTCTGATGGACACAGAACTTATTTTTTTAAGAGTGGCTTAGACCGAAAAATCTGGAGCAATCTTTTCCCTACTCAACCTCTTACGCGAAAAACCAGTGAGAAAATTGGTGAGAACAGTGAGTGTCTCCCTCATTTTATTATTTCAATATTGGCATTATTTTAAAACTCAGGTGGAAGATCTTTGTCAGGACACTGGGAAGGGGGAATCAGGTTTTATGAAACTCATCCTGATTACTGGGGTGATTTTGAAGCTCACCACTGAACAAGTCTGAGCTCTCTCATTTCCCAGCCCAAAAAATGGTTGCAATAAGAAATTTTTTTTGCCAAAATAACTCACTTTGCAGGAGTGATGAGGGTTTTGCTGTTCTTTGCGCTGTGCTTTGCCAGAGGGCTCCAGGGAAGGACAAAAATTTGTATCCACCAAAACGCTGTGACATTTTCCCACTGTTTAAACACACTCTCTTAGATATCTGCTTAAAAAAAAGGCTTAAAATGAGATTTCCAGATTTCTTTGAGTCTGTGTATCAGCACCTTCCACCCATCTTCTTGTTTCTTCTGTGTCTCGTTGTCCCTCAATCCCTGCAAAATCCAAAGGGAATTATTCCCACTTCCCCAGTGAGCAGAAGCACAAGGAGAGGATCCAACCACCAACCACATAAATTTTATCTCCTGCATCCAAAATTCTGCATCCAGCCAAAGAAGGCCAAAGGTTTCCTCTCTGGAAGGCACTTCTTTTTGGCATCTCAATGCTCTTGATCTTTTCAATCTAGTTCAGAACCAATGGCAACAAATCACTCTCCAGAGTTGCAAATAAACACCCTTTAAGATAAAGGATGTATAACATAAAGAAGTGTATGAGTTGTTGCCTGAGTAGAAAAATGTAAATCAGAGTCAATGAAGGAAATAAAATGTGTCAGCCAAAAAAAAAAACCCGCAAAACAAAGCATTTTTAAAATAAATCAGGGGCAGAACGTGGTGTGCAAACTCTCCTCCTCCATTGGAAGCCCCAGCAAGGATCATGGAATCACAGGATGGTTTGGGTTGGAGATATTGGAGTCTGTGTATCAGCACCTTCTACCCATCTTCTTGTTTCCTGGGGCCCAGGACCACCACTCTGGTCTGTGTCTCGTCGTAACTCAATCCCTGCAAATCCAAAGGGAATTATTCCCACTTCCCCAGTGAGCAGAAGCACAAGGAGAAGACCCAACCACTGACCCCATGCACACACACAAAACCTATATTTTACCTTCTGCATCCAAAATTCTGCATCCAGCTAAAGAAGGCTAAAGGTTTTCCTCTCCTTTTGTCATATCAATGCTCTTGATGTTTTCAATCTGTTTCAGAACTGATGGCAACAAATCACTCTCCAGAGTTGCAAATAAACACCCTTAAAGACAAAGGATTTATAACATAAAGAGCTGTATGAGTTGTTGCCTGAGTAGAAAAATGTAAATCAGAGTAAATGAAAAAAAAAAATAAAATGTGTCAGCTGAAAAAAAGGCCTGGCAAAAAAAGGCATTTTTAAATTAAATCAGGGGCAGAACATGGTGTGCAAACTCTCCTCCTCTAGGGGAATCCCCAACAAGGATCATGGAATCACAAGATGGTTTGGGTTGGAAAGAATCTTAAAGATCATCCAGTTCCACCTTCCACTATTCCAGGTTGTTCCAAACCCTGTCCAACCTGGCCTTGGACACTTCCAGGAATGGGGCAGCCACAGCTTCTCTGAGCAACCTGTGCCAGGACCTCACCACCCTCACAGAGAATAATTTCTTCCCAATATCCCATCTAACCCTGCTCTCTGTCAGTTTGAAGCCATTTCCCTTCGTCCTATCACTCCAGACCCTTGGAAATGGTCTCTCTTTCTTTCTTGTAAACTCCCTTCAGGTACTGGAAGGTTGAAATTAGGTCACCCCAAATCCCCGAATCCCAGAATATGCTGACTTGGAAGGGATCCACACGATTCATCTTTAACCATTCCATCCATATAACCAAAAACAAAGTAGCTGAAACCATCTCTCAGGACCATCCCCCCATCTACTGAACTTTTAAGGCCGTGAGACCATCCCATGCCTTAAACCAACACCTTCCATGGCTGCACTTCTGCAACTCCAAATGTGCCACCGTTTCTCTGCAGCCTTTTTACGAGCCACAGACATGAGGTCTCAATGTCTGCTTCAGCTTCCTTCACTCTCCCCCACCCCAGGTGCAATTTTGGCTTTGATTACGCTTGAAGGTATTTTGAATGAGTGGGTTTTGCATAAGCCCAGAACCAGGAATTGTTTAAACAGTCTCTTCTCCCTGAATTTCCCCTCCAGTGAACCCATCTCACTCCTAACTCCAGCCAATGCACAGACTATGAACCAGTGAGGGGTTTTGGCTTGATGGACCCAAACTGAGTGATGGGAAGCTCTGGAGAACCAGGTGACATCCCTGAGTGTTGCATGGAAGTGGCAGGAGCAAGCCCACACACCGTGTGTGTGCTGAGAGAGAGGGAGGAGACAGAGAAAATGAACAGTGGGATCATAGATTTGGTCCATGGTGTGGAGGTCACCCCTCAAAGCATCTCCTGTGCATGGTAACCTTCTACCCTGGAAGTTGGGTAGTACAAAGGAGAGCTACAGAGGTGATGGAGCCATCCTGTAAAACAGGGAAAAGTGGGATAATAGAATTGTAGGATGGTTAAGTTTGGAAAAGACCTTTAGGATCATCAAGTCCAACCCTCAACCCAGCACCATTTGATAGTCACCATCAAACCATGTCCTCACGTGCCACATCCATATGTTTTCTGAACACTTCCAGGGATGGTGACTCCACCACTCCCCTGGGCAGTCTATTCCAAGGCTTTACAACCATTTCTGCAGAGAAATCTTTCCTGATATCTCATCTAAACCTGCCCTGGCACAACTTGAGGCCATTTCCACTGGTACCTCGAGCCAGCTCAAGTATTTTCTCTTTATCAACCAGGGCAGCTGCCACTGGAACTGCTCATGAGTAGAATTTCTTGAAGATTTGGGGTTTCTTTCCTGAAGTTGTTCCCCCAGGGCAGGTTGCACATCTGGTGTGGTAAAAAAGCAGGCAGAAAACTTTGGGAAGGTGGGGAAGCCCTGGTACAGGTTGCCCAGAGAAGCTGTGGCTGCCCCATCCCTGGAAGTGTCCAAGGCCAGGTTGGACAGGACTTGGAGCAACCTGGGCTAGTGGAAGGTGTCCCTGTCCTTGGCAGGGGGGTGGAACTGGATGATCTTTAAGGTCCTTTTCAACCCCAATCATTCCATGATTCTATGATTTATCCGAAAGGTGGGAAATGCCCTGGAGAAAAATATCCTTGACATGTTCAGATGAGTATTTTGGGAAGTGCCTTTAACATAACCTCTGACCACCAAATTCTGTGTCTGAAGAACCTCCCTTGGTGCAAATCAGCCTTTTCTTCCCCGTGTTTTGCTTTCTTCTTTGATGCCTTGGCCTCTCACCTCTCCATCTCTCACACCTCACTTCCCATGGTCTCCATGCCTGGTGAGCACCTAACCAGGAATTATTGCTGGATGCAGATTCCCAGTGTTTACACACGGATGCCCAGGTGAGCTTTTGAAATCTGTGGACCTTGAATTTTCCCTCTCGTTTCCCACAGGGAAATATTTACATATTGTTGAACGGGCTGAGCTTGTTGTTATCCTGTAGTTACTGTGGTTTACAAAACATTACCAGGAAAGAGAATAATAATAATAATAATAACAATAATAATAACAACAGCAACAAACACCAGTATTTGTTGGAACTGAAGCCTGGGAGATGAGCCATAGGAGGCTGGGGCACCAACATCAGGATACAGCATGAGAGGGTACCTGTGATATTCACCTCCCACTCATGGGTCCCTTCTCCACCTCAGCTGTGGTAATTTATTCATACACCTTGAGAAATTAAGATTAAATCTCTTAGGAGTTTGTGAATATGCCAAGAAAAAGAGGTTACTGATAAGCAACAGTCCTTAATTTATACACGAGGGTAAGATTTATAGTGTGAGAGGAGGTGGAAGAGGGGAAGGCAGGGTGATCTTTTGTCTTTCCAGTCCCATCAAATTTCATATTCACAGCACCAAAGTGGCCTGAACACCATTTTTTTTCCCTCTCCTCTTTTTCACACTGGTTTCTGTCAAATGTTAAAGAGGGAAAGATAACACCAAAGAGGGAAAAATAAGGAGCACAAACACAACACATTCAGTGACCCTCTGTCTGGGCTCTTGACAAGATCTCTCAGCTCAGGGAGTGTTTGCTTGGTTGAGAGGGAAAAAGTGGGAAGAGTTTTTCTGGATATACTGAGAAGGAATGTGGTGTGCATTATTAGCTGGAATTTGAGATTGCAAGTGAAATTTCTGTGAAATTTCTGTGAAATGTGATAAGAACGTTCCTTCTTGAAGGGGTTCCCAATCACACTCAAATTGCGGGAACAGGAACTGTCTGTAGGAGTCTGAGAAGCTCCTTTTCGTCCTGTTTTCCACAGCTAGAAAGGCAGGATTTCTTAAAAGGATTAAACACCCAAATTCGAATCGCAGAATCACAGAATAGTTAGTTAGGTTGGAAAAGACCAACCCATGAGTGATCACCACCTTGTCAACCAGAGCAGAGCACTCAGTGCCACATCCAGTCACTTCCTAAACTCCTCCAGGGATGGGGACTCCACCACCTCCATGGGCAGTCCATTCCAATGCCTGACCACCCCTTCTGTGAAGAAATTCCTCCTGATGTCCAACCTGAACCTCCCCTGGTACAGCTTGAGACTCTGAAGGTCCAGAGATCTCCCAGTGAGTTGGTTACAAATGCTACCAGTGGACTCTGACCCATTTTCTCGGTATTGTTTTGCTGCTGCTTTGCTTTGTACCCACCTGAGAGCAGGTTTGGGGTCACATCTTTACATCAGGAGTATCTTTATGTTCTTCATTGTGAATACAGAGCTTTGTGAAGTCCTGGAGATGCCAACTGCTGCTATATTACAGGTATCAAAAATCTATTAATTACCCAATAATTACTATATTTTTAGTATTTATCATTTAGTAAAACCACAGAATTGGAGTGATCTGGAGACTTTGAGACCATAAACCCATTCAGAGGAGAGAAACAGTAACATTCTGAGTGTTACAACCCTGAAGTAGTTGCTGCAGCCAGGGAATATTCTTTTATTATGAACTTTAAATGAACTATTCTTTAGTTCATTTGTTTTTCCTGCTACATGGAAAATGTATATTTTATCATAACTTAAAGAAAGCAAAAAGAAAACAAAAGATATCTTTATAGTTTAAACACTGAACACAAGGTTTTGAGAAAGCAAGTTAATAATCCACAAAGTCATTCAGACAATTCAGACCCCCCAAAAAAGTGAGGTCCTTCTTGAGCAGGTCCCATCTGCAGCAGCCGAATCCTAAATTGCATAGATTTATGTCACAGCATAAATTACTTTCACACAGTTTGTAGCCTCCTGTTTTCATCCAGCTGCTGCTCTACCCTGGGAATGAAAGATGAGATGGGCCCCAGTTGTCAGAGGTTGGTTTAGGACCAACCTGGACCAGCCCCCCGTGCCCAACAGGTTTCCATGTCCCCTGGAAGAGGTTAAGCCTTGGAACAGGCTCCCCGGGGAAGTGGGGGAGTCACCACCCCTGGCAGTGTTCAAAAATCAAGTAGATGTGGCACTTTGGGATGAGGTTTAGTGGAAATGGTGGCGTTGGACTAAAGGTTGGATTTGATGATCTCAGAGGTCCTTTCCAGCTTTAATGATTCTGGGATTGGGGGTTATTACTTGAATCTGCTAAAAGTAAGGACATATAGTTCAGTTCCTGGGAACATTCAGCTCCCTCTGCTTATGGAGTTCACCCAAACTAGTTGTCCCCCCACCAGCCATCTCAGCACCCCCAACATTCAACGTGGCAGAAGTGGCCTCAAATCACTGTGATTAACCCCTGAGAGCTATTTGGGGGGACCCTTCCATCTACTGGTTGAAGATCACAAAGGGTTTATTACCATCAACCTTATCACTTATGATTTCTGCCCCAAGAGTTGATATTTCCAGCAGGGTTCTGTGTGAAAAAGAGGGCCATGGATAGTCCAGAGAAGGGCTTGCTGGTATCCAGGGTCCTCTCCTAGAGCTCCTGGGATCCCTGTGGTCCTCCCCAGTGACAAGGAATTGCCTCATTCCTCTATCCATCTGGGTAATCCAAAACTGATTAATATCTACTGGAAACATGAAAATGTTCCTTCTTGAAGGAGGTCCCACCACACTCAGATTGCAAGAGCAGGAAGTGCCCAAAGGGGTCTGAAAAACCATTTTTTTGTCCTGCTTTCCACAGGTATTAAGCAGGATTTCTTAAAAGGCAACACCCAAATTTCTCATAAATGAGACAGGGAAGGAAGACAGAAACTTCTGGAGCATCATGAACAGATATCAGGAGAAGAGATTTTTTTCCTTTACTTCTTGTAATGCCATGGAATGATTGGACAAGGGAGCAATGGCTTTAAATTTAGTGAGAGTAGGGTTAGGTTGAATACTGGGGAGAAATTGTTCCCTGGGAGGGTGGGGAGGCCCTGGCACAAACTGCCCAGAGAAGCTGTGGCTGCTCCATCCCTGAAGTGTCCAAGGCCAGGTTGGATGGGGTTTGGAGCAACCTGGGCTAGTGGAAGGTGTCTCTGCCCATGGGGATTGGAAGTAGATGATCTTTCAGATCCCTTCCAACCCAAACCATTCCATGACTATATGAGTGTGTGACCCAAAAGGGAGAAGGGTAGACTGAGGGTGTCTGGGGGCATCCCAGACTTACAGTGTGTCCAAATTAAGGGCAGAGCTGTGGACACGCTCGGCAGTTCTCCTCCCTACAGAAGCTGGAGAGATGGAGACTGAAAGGGCTTAAGATGCACCAAGACTGGGTTTGTAGCAGATATTTTGCCTAAATTAGAGAGACTCCTCAGGTACTGTAAGAAATTAAAGCAGGAACAGCAGCCTTTGGAGATTGTTCACATTTGAGATCTTAAATAAGATGAGGACCTATCCCATATATCACAGCCAGTGAGTGACATCAGAGGCACAACCAGAACAATCAAAAGAGGAAACAATAAATCCCAGCCTTTATTTATCAGTGCCTTCAAATACTTAAAAGCAAGCTAAATCCCCAGATCTGAGGCTTGACTCCTTCCTATTCTCAAAGAAAGATGAATGTCTTGAATGAGCTGAATGTCTCATTCTAAATTAGGGGAAGTATTTAAACAGGGCACAGGAAAAGTTTCACCTGGGGAAGGGTCAACGGACGTGGCCCCAGGTTGTTTCCTTGCACTGCCTCTGCAGGGCACCTGCAGCTCCCTGACCAAGAAAGGCAGGAATTGGGATACAATCCTGACCCCTTTTGCCTTCCCTCAGGGCCCAGAAACAGCAGAGCACTTCAAAATTCCCATTTTGCTTTGGAGCTTTACTTGGAAGTGCCTACAACAAGGATTTGCCTTTCTGAAGCTGTGACTTTTCTGTTACCCTGAGCCCAGCAACAAACTGAGCAGAAAAGCCATATATGAATAATAACTATTTAGAAGCCTTTGGAAAGAGGTTTTCATGTTTTTCTTTGAGGAAAATGGGCCTACGGTGAATAACATGGGGAGCAAGTAATTAATTCACATGGAAATATTCTATTTTGAAAACATTTATGCTTAAGAATAATGACTTCCAGTAGAAGAAATCTCAAAAATTGGACTTAATACCCATTTGAAATTCACTGGCAATGGCACAGCAGGTTTCCTGGATGTTGTGAACAAGTTATTGAACAGTATTAGTGATCTCCTCAAGGTTATTTTATTCCTAGAGTGACTTTCCCAAAAGACTTGCAGGATGGAGGAAAAACAAAGGCAAAACACCTGGAGAAAAACAACCCTTCATTGATGTAATTGGCAGTCCATGAAATGTAACTTCCTTTTTTCTTGTAGTGGCCATTTGCTTGTATTCCCTGTAAAAAAGTCTGTCTGGGGACTGTTAGAAAATTCTCTCCCCAAACAACTGGACAGTTCTCTGGGATTAGAGAGTTACAGAAGATGAATCCAACAACCCAGCACATTGTGGTGCTGTGCCAACTCTGAAACTCCCTAAAGAGCAACAAAAAAATTATTTAATAGGTTGGGTTTTTTTAATTATTTGGCTTCTCTGGTGATCCTGCCTTTTATGGTGGATCCCTGGAATGCTCAGATCTCAAAACCACTTTGTGATAGAGTTTAGTGGACATGGTGGCATTTGGTTGAAGGTTGGACCCAATGATCTTGGAGGCCTTTTCTGACCTTAAAAATTCTATGATTCTATATAAAAAAACCCTTTACTTTGTGGGCTTTGCAGTTCAGACCTATTACCTGAGCTCAGGAAGGACCTACACACAGCTTGGACCAACCTCAGGAGCTAATGGATGGAGTTATCCATAACAACTTCCATGAACTCCTGTTTCTGCAGATAGTTGGCCATGACCAGATTTGTTCTGTGCCTCACTTTCTCTCTCTTTTTAATAGGATTATTCATTCCAGACTCTCCTCATCACATAAACTTGCCCAAGCTCTCAGTATAATTATCTTGAGGGGCTTCAGTATTCCCTACCACTCATCCTGCTGCCAGCTTCCTTCTCCCTTCCTGCCTTATGTTGCCAGAAAGACAAATTGATTTCAGCTCCCCAAGACTCAGGCAGAGCCTGGAGTTGACAAGGAGCTAATTATCCCTTCCAAGGTGATCCCAGTGAAGTCAGTGGAAGAGAAGATGATGGGCTATTTGGAATGACAGCTTGAAGTGACAAGACAACTGAATAGGAAGAGGCTGCAGCACTTGCTGTCCATGAATTGTTCTCCCACCTAATTCTTGCAGTGTTGAGTTCACAAAGTTACTGTCAATTAAACAAAGCCTTGGCGATGTGTTAAATTGCAAACCCTTGCTGATGGCAGCTCAAATCAAACTTTACAGCAGGTAGGAGCAGCTATGTGGGCTCAGCAACCATTAAGTATCTCAGGGAACAAAACGTGCCCTCTCAAGGCTGAATTTTGAAGAGGACAGCACCTGGAAAACAGTCAAAATAAGAGTTGTGAGGGATCGTGGGATCCTAACTTGAAGGAAACCAATAAATGCTTTAAATCCCTGCACCAGTTTTAACAAAACACACTGAGACTTTGGAGAGATGTGTTTCTTTACCAGTATTTGTCCTCATCTCTTCTGAATTTTGAGACAACCAGGGAATAAAACTCAAGAAAAAAAGCTGATAAAGTAAAATCTTCACTTTCTCATTATGTGACTTGTGGAGAAACATTAAAATGCTTCCATGAACATTGTCAGAACAAAAACTGGTTTGTGTTTGAAAGGTATTCTCCAGGACTATAATAAGGGGACAAGGGGGAATGACCTTAAGCTGAAGGAGGTTTAAGCCAGATATTAGGAAGAAATTCTTGGCTATGAGGGTGGGAAGGCCCTGGCACAGGTTGCCCAGAGAAGCTGTGCCTGCCCCTGGATCCCTGGAAGTGTCAAGGCCAGGTTGGACAGGGCTTGGAGAAACCTGGGCTAGTGGGAGGTGTCCCTGCCAATGGAAGGGTTTGGATGATATTTAATGCCCCTTCCAACCCAAACCATTCTTTGATTCTGTGATAAACATCATTTCTAGCAGTGCAGGGATGAAGTCTGGAGCAGTCCCAGCACACATGGCTGGGAGCAGGGGGAGGATGGGCTCATTTCTCAGTTCAGTCCGTTGCCACTCCGTTGCTGGGCACCTTCTTTTTCCTCCCTGCTTTGAGATGGACAAAACAGTTCCCATCAGTTGCTATGAGTTCAAGAACTGTTCAAGGACTGGAAAGGGCTGCCCAGGGTGGTTGTGGATTCCCCTTCTCTGGAGACATTTCAAACCCCACCTGGACTCATTCTTGTGTCACGTGCTCTGGGTGACCCTTCCTTGGCAGGGGGGTCTCACTGGATGATCTGCAGAGGTCCCTGTGTGTCAACACTGGGCTGTCAACCCATTCAAGCCATGTGCTTTGAGCCTTGTCAGTCCTACAGGTGTGTCTGAACCAGGTCAACCCAAGCTGTCCAAGCAGAGCTCAAATATTCACCTTGTGCAGTGAGCAAGGCAGGAGGGCACTCAGGTTGGGAAGGCACTGGGACACACGGTGCAATTACGGAGAGCAGCTCTGCTGCAGCGTTCAGGATAGTCACTCTCACTTCCATATGTGTCCTGCCATCTGAAGGGGGCTGGAGGCTAGCCAGGCATCCTCTGTGATTGTGTTTCCCTGGCACAGACGACAGGAGTAGGGTTAAACAGTTCTGCTGGATCCTAAGGGTTGGGTCGCCTCTGAGACTGGTGATGGGACAAGGATTGTCACCTCCTGAGGACCAAGGAGCCTGAATTTGTGTCCACCCTGGGCTTGATTTACCATGTTTATTGGTTTGTGGTCCCTGAGGATCACTGTGGATGAAGATGGTGTTCCCCTCTGTGATTGCTGAGGGGCACACTCCCTTGTGTCAGTGGAATAGGCAAGGAATGGCAGTGCAGCACAAAAACAGTGTGACAGCCAGGCCAAGGATAGGGGTGATCTACAGCTCTTGGCAAAGCTGAGGATTTTTGAGGATACCCCAACGGTATCCTGGAGTGAATATGGAAGAGCATTGCCAGCAGGTCAGGGAGGTCATCCTGCTCCTGCACTCAGCCCTGGTGAGGCACATCTGGAGAGCTGTGCCCAGTGCTGGGCTCCTCAGGGCAAGAGAGACATGGAGCTCCTGGAGCAGGTCCAGGGGGAGGAAACAAAGATGATGAAGGGACTGGAATATCTCTGTGACAAGGAAAGGCTGAGGGAGCTGGGGTTGTTCAGCCTCCAGAGGAGACACTGAGAGGGGACCTCCCCCATGTCTGTGTGTGCAGGGAGGGGGCAGAGGATGGACCAGGCTCTGCTCGAGGGGGCCCAGTAATGGTACAAGAGGAACGGGCAGGAACTGATGCCCAGGAAGTTCCACCTGGACATGAGGAAGAACTTCTTTGCTGGTGTCATGGTGACCCAGCACTGGAACAGGTTGCCCTGAGGGGTTGTGGAGTCTCCCTCACTGGAGATGTTCTAGACCCATCTGGACACAATCCCTTCCAACCCAAATCATTCCCTGATTCTCTGAGTACTCCCCAAACCCTCTACCACATAAAACTTTCAAATCAGGTCCCTGACAGAAAACACGACAGATATTGGTAGATAACTAGAGAGCACAATAAAAACCCAAGCATGTTGGTCAGCCACGAACCTTCCAACACATCAGCTGCTGGTTCTGCTGGCAAGTCCCCTTCCCTGGGGGGAAGAATGAACTCTCCTCTTCCATTTCCATGTGCTTTAATTTAGTTGCATAATTCTCCTTGTTTCCAATTCACTTTTCATTCAAGGTCCCATCAAAGGCAAGTAATTTGGAGGAAATGTGCTTTAAAAGATGCTTTAATGCCCTTCACTGCAGACTGCCTGAGGCACACCGGGAATGGAGCAACTGTAATGCTCATTTTAAGATGCAAGTTGGGGAATATTTACTGCCTGTTACAAGCTGTGGATGCCAAGGTGACACTTGTCTGTTTTGTTCCAACCTGACACTCCCTGACTTTCCTTGTTTCCACCTTTACATCCCCTGAAAATGTCAGGTATATCCTCTTTTGTTGAAGGTGTCAGTCAAAACATGAATAAAGTGCTCATATTTGCAGCAAGTCTTTAGCCAGATTTTATTCTTGAAAATAAACATTTCTACTCACAAACAAATGATGGGTCTGCCTTGGTACAGACCTTGAGGAATCAACCCAAGATTTTTAGGCATCTCCATATTAAGGTAACTCCCAGTCAGCTGGTCCTGCTAAAAAATACGTTCACAAGTATTTAGGTGGGAGATGGAAAGCTGATGGACCCTGCTGTCCATTCTCCAGTTTGTTACAGTCATCACTTAATCCTAATAGGTTTTTGTTCCAGTCCAGTCTAAACACCCTGAGAAGCCCCAATGACTTGCAGGGAGCTCAGGAGGAGAACAGATTGCAGTTTGGATTGGTTTGGGGAGGCACCAGGTTGCTCACTTCCAAAAGGAGCCTCTTCAAGCTCCATAAATAGTTGCTTTCATGGAGAATTTGGGTTTCACAAGAGCAGAAAAGCAGCACAAACCACCAGAGTCTTCAGCCAGGAGGAGAAAATCCCACAGTTTAACAGAGCTTCATTTTTACTCTCATGTTGCTTTCCCTGAAGGCCATTCCTCTTGTGCTCACCTCAGCTCCTGGTTCCTGGGAGTCAGGAGGAGCAGAGGTGTAAAATCAGCTCAAATTTATCCATGAATTATCAGTCTGAAGGCTTGAAGTTTGCTCCCCAAATTCAGATAAAATAAAATTCCAGCTGTGTGTGGGGTATCTCCTTAGATCCACTCATCTTATTAAAGCATACACTCGTTAAGGTTGGAAAAGATCTCCAAGGTCATCAAGTCCAACTTTCCACCAAAAATCCAACCTTCAGTCGAGGGTTGGACTGTCTCTCCCTGTCCTGGAAAGGGAATATCTGCAGAAACACATAAATTCAGTTGGATTTTGGGAGAAGGTTAAAAGGATTTTGAGTACTTCAAATCAGTAGGAGCAAGACAAGAACTGCTGAGAAACATTAAAGTACAGAAGAGTAGTGTAAGGTTTTCAAGTTCATTTTTCTTTTTACCAGTAGATAAAAAAGATCTGAGGAAAAAACAAAAGCAAACCCATGTTTTTAAGTAGATTTTGCTTCATTTACTCACCTTTGGATTCTTTTATTTCGGCCAAGGCTACCAGCATAATATTTATCACTTAATTTTCAAACACTGCTTTTACCCACGTGATGAATTTGGCCAAGTGAACCAAACTTTTCTCCTATTTAAACCAAGCCCTGTTGCTGCTGCCTCCATCTCTCCATCCAATATTGGAGGTGTGGAGGTAGAGGGAGGAGGAATCTGACCACACATCTTGAATTTTGGAATTATATTCCTGTCAAATCAGCCCAGGATGATCCTCCCTTCTCACGTCCTCTCTTTGCTGCAGGAGGTGGCAGTTCCATGGCTGAATTCTTTGGGGAAAAAAAAAAGAGGTTTGGAGCAAGAGAACCACTAAATAAAGTGGTTTTTTAGCACACCTGCAAATGGAACAGCTCCAGCTATTGGCAACTGCAATTATTTAATGAAGCAAGGAGTTTCTATTGATTTTGTGACTCCAGTTGGAAATTAAAAGGCCTGTTATAATTAGCCCTAAACTCTCCCATTTATTACTGAGCTGAGCTGTGCCAGGAAGGAGCTCTGTGGTTGGAAGTGATGGAGCAGCTGCACCTTGTGCTCAGGGTGTTGATAATTCAGGATCAAACCCACATCAGGGTGACTGTGTGGGGTGCAGGAACTGTTTTCGGACTTTGCCAAATGCTCTTCTGTCAGAAGCAGCTGCCTCATGTGAGGAAAAGGAGAAGAGAATGTTCCAGGGAGACCTCAGAGCAACTTCCAACACCAAAAAGGAGCACCAAAAAGGGACTTTTCGGAAGAGTGTGCAGTGACAGGACAAGGAGCAAAGCCTTTGAGCTGAGATAGAGTAGGATTAGACCAAATTTTAGGAAGAAATTCTTCACTGTGAGGGTGGTGAGAACACCAGGACAGGTTGGGTTTTTGATGCCTCTCTTAGTGAAAGGGAATCACGTTAGACCTGGATTCTTGAGAGAAATGTCTTTAAAAGGGGAAAAAGTGCCCAAAATCCAAGCTGAGTGTATAAACTCTCAGTAGCGGAGATGAAGATGGTCCTTCAGATGAAAACTTATGGAAACACCTTCTTGGCAGCTCTGAATCATCCCTGGCTTTGCTGCCTCTTGCCCTTAACAAAGGAAAGGCTCCCAGATCAGGAGAGATCTGCAAGGGGAGAACTCTGTCACTCTTTAAACAGAAAACTTTAACCTTTTCCACTCCTAGAAGGTGCTGGCAAAAATGCCAGTGGAACAGTTGGGATTTAAAAGAGGATTTGAGAGGGTGTAGGAGAGGCCAAGGATGGATCTGAGGTGGTGTGAACTGGGTTTGAATCTCAGTGAGCAGTGGAACAGAAGGAAACCTGGGAAAGCCCAGAGTGGGATTCACAGTCTTACGTCAGAAGCAGCTGCCTCATGTGAGGAAAATGAGAAGAGAAGGTTCCAGAGAGACCTCAGAGCAACTTCCAACACCTGAAGGGGCTCCAAGAGCACCAAAAAGGGACTTTTTACAAGCCCTTTACAGTGATAAACAGGAGTAATTGAATATCTTGGCAAAGGCTCAACCCTGACACTGAATTTCTGAGGATCCTTTCAGGGATGTTTAGAATTCCTTATCCCAAAATTACTAGCTGGACAAGATGTCTGGAAGTTCCTCCATCCAGCCTCTGACTTGGAGCAGGATTATTGGCAGCGCTGGGGCACGTCAGACATGGTTTTGTTTAGTTAAATCCTTAAGATCTCCAAAAAATGAGTTTTCATGAGGTGATCTGCTGCTCTGCTGCCTTACCCTTCTAGGGAAAAAAAGATTTCCTCCCCTAAAATCAAGCCTGAACCTTTCTATTGTAGAATTAGAGGCTTCTCATCCTCTCTGGAGTGGAAGGGTTGATGGTTTTAAACCAGCTTTTGTCTGTATCTGGTGCCCAAAGAACAGTTGCAAAGCTCAAAGTGCCATTAATATTTCTCATGATAATTAAGGTCAAGTTTTATCAATCTGTTGCCAGAGAGCTGCAGTGGGAGAAGCCAATCAAGCAGAGAGAATGTGTAAATTGAATTATACACTACAAAAGTTAATTAAAATAGACAAAAATGGAAGGGAAGAAAGATCCTCCCCGTGTGTTAGGTGTGTCCATCACAGAGCACGAAGGGTGTGGTGAACAGAGGAGTGAGGGAGGGAATTATGACACCCTGACCTAAGAAAGGAGCACAGTTTGGTGTCAAAATCATCTTTTAGAAGAGGAAGATGGAGACATAAGAAATCTTCAGGGCATGTTTCTAGGTCACGCAGGCTAATTTACCCAGCCCCAGGAAATAACTGAGCTACTGAGGGTAGCAAATAATCAACAAAATGTGAATTATTGATAAATACATCTTTACATCCACAGGCACTGTGACAACAACTTCTTGGGGGAGAAAATTGAAAATCATAGAGTGCACCATGCAATGAGATGGAGGGAAGAAAAGAGCAATTATGCAGATGCAATTTAATACTGAACTCTATTTAATCACTTGGGGGTTTGTGCATGCATAAATACTGAAGAATTCTGACATTATACTCTGAGATTAGGGCATGATTAATGTGGGGAAAAAGTTATTTAGTTGAATTCCTGTGATTTATAAATCCACAGGAGAGATTTCTCGGGGACCTGAACAGTGACACTTCTCTGGACAGCACAAGAACCAGCTCAGATGTGGGGAAGGTGACTGAGGTGAGACAATAAAATCAGGTCAGGGAGAAAGACCAGGATAAACCCTCCCAGAAAAAAAGTTGGAAAGTGGGAAAAAATGTCCTCACTCTAAAAGGACATCCCCCAACTCTTATTCCTCTGTACATTGTGTTTAGGCACTTTTATTCTAGGTCAGACTGTCATTACTTTGCACTATTCCACCTTCTTCCTTCCTTTTCTTCACCAAAACTGTGGGATTTGTTTTTTTTTTCCTCTACTTTTAAAAAATATAATTCAGGACAGCTTGTGAAATAGAAAACATGACCAGAGGAAAAAAAAAATACATATTTGTCTCTTTTTTATTATTTTTTTCTATTCTTCAAAAGGTAACAAAAATAAGAGTGAAGCTGTTGGGAATAGCTTGGACATATGATGGGAGATTGATGTGAAGTTGGAAGATAAGACAGCCAGCCAGGAACATGATTTCTTTAGTGAAGGAGTAGGTTGCAGGCTCTAATTACTTATCAGATACTTGTCTTGAGTCAAGCCAAAAAAAAAGGGCATAACAGGTTCCAGTGGACAGAAATTTAAGTCAGCAAAATTAGAACTGAATTCAAGGTGTACATCTTTAATCATGAAGTTAAATCAGCCTTCAGAACAGACAATCAGTGGACATGATAAATTCCCTCATCATTTAGTCACTTTAGGGGAAGATTATTTCTCTATTAAAAAAAAAAAAAAAGTTTTTCTACATAGTTTAAGCAGAAATAAATGGGATACTTTCTGGATATTGCTGAGGCAAAATTTCGTACTCTGAACTGTGGAGGTCAGAGAAGTTTCTCAGAAGGGTGTTGTGACGTTTGAAATCAAATCTGGGTTGGTTTGGAAGGTCCTATTTAACACCATCTGGGCCCTCAGCAGTGACCCTTAATTTGTTAATTTGTTGAAGCTGCTGAAAAACCACCAAGTTATGGATTTGCACCTGCAGTGTGTCACTGCAGCCCTGATTCAGGGGAGTTTCCATGTGCAAATCCAATACAAACGAGGACTTAAAAGATAAATGTTCCAGGACCTGCCAACCACCAGACCCCAGAGCAAGGGTAAGGGATGTGCTCCATGGACAATGTCCATGTGGAACCTGCTTGCAGCAGGGTCTCCTCAAGGTTTTACCTCCTGGAACTTGTCCGTTCCCAAAAGACAGTAAATTCTGGCTGGTTTTGCTTAAACTGGGAGGTCTCCAAGTGTTTAGTGTTCACGTTTCATTGGCATAGGTGTGTGTTACAAAAAAAAAGTGCCCCTGCTTAGCTGGGGTGCTGGAAAGGTCTTAAAAACAAGACTGGACAAGAAGATCAGGGCAGAAGAAGGAATGAGTGGATGTGGATGAATCTTGCCAGGAAGTTACACACACACAGAAAGCACAGAACCAGCTGTCTCCTCAATTAACCCACCCCTGCTGCCTTCATAAATCACTTTGTGCTGCAATATATTAGTCTCAGAAATCCAGAACAGTATTTGCACACTTAATTGCTGTTTAAGGAGCAAAATCCCCTTCGAAATCCTTTGTCTGATAAATATTTTTGTGGATTTGAGCCTTCTGGCTCTAATATCACAGAGGCTGAAATGAGAAGGTGTTACCTGTTATTGTGTAAGTGCACGAGACAAAGGATAAACTGAAAGGAAAATACTGAACTCCCACAATGTCTCTGTGGGGGATTTTAGACAATGTCCTGGAAAAGTCACTGTGGGAATGAATTACACCTGAGTGAAGGTGGAACCTCATAAAATAAGGGATAATCTGACCAGGACTAAACTGGTCTAGTGGGAGGTGTCCCTGCCCATGGCAGAGGGGTTAAAATTAGATTGACCTTTAAGGGCCATTCCAACCCAAACCATTTCATGATTCTATGAATCCATGATTATTTTGGCACCCAGGATTTAGTGTCTAGTGTGGCAGTGTGTTTTCCAAGCCCATCCAGAGCTCTCCAAGGACAAGAACTGGATCTGGATGAGTAGGGAAAACCCACAAACTCTGAATCAAATGGCACCTTTTGCCCAAACACGCTGCAATTCCTGCTTTCAGTGTGTTTTCCAAGCCCATTCAGAGCTCTCCAAGGACAAGAACCAGGTCTGGATGATGAGGAAAAACCCACAAACCTCAGAGAGATCAAAGGGAATCTCTTGCCCAACCAGGCTACAATTCCTGCTTTCATTGTGCTTTCCAAGACCATACAGAGCTCTCCAAGGACAAGAACCAGGTCTGGATGATGAGGGAAAACCCACAAACCTCAGAGAGACCAAAGGGAATCTCTTGCCCAACCAGGCTGCAATTCCTGCTTTCAAAGTGTTTTCCCAGCCCATCCAGACTCTCCAAGGACAAGAACTGGATCTGGATAAGTAGGGAAAACCCACAACCCCTTCAATCAAAGGGCATCTCTTGCCCTAACATGCTGCAATTCCTGCTTTCAATGTGTTTTCCAAGCCCATCCATCTCTCAGCTCATTCCCGTCTCTGTGGTTGGACCTCACTCCTGGTCCTGTGTTTGTACAGAACTTTGCACAACTTGAATCTTGTCCAAGGTGGACCTGAGGCCAACTAGTGAGCAATAATTAGTGCAAATCTTTCTCCTTGCCACGTTAATCATGTCTGGGCCCACCACATCTGTCTCAGCACGGCACAGCTCGTTATGAGCAGCCAAATGCTGATGATTCCCAACAGCAAACTGAGTTACACCGAGCACGAGTGAGAAACCCCAAGGAATGGGAGATTTTGGCAGGAGGAGAAATGGGAGTGATTTACACACTTGAGCCGAGCCCAGAAAGTGGGAGAACATTCCTCCCCACCTTCACATCCCTGTGGTACCAAACTAAAAGGTTTCACAGAGACCTTCAAAACCCCGTGAATTTGTGCAATTTGGTCGGAGGAAATATGAGATTTCCCAAATTGCCATTAATATTTTGATACTTTCCATGGAAAACACTTTGCTGAGCACAAGAGAAATTTAATTAAACCAACACATTTTGACCTTATTTCAGTGTGGATGGTGTAATGCTGAGCTCACTGATTTGCAAAACTAATGAGTACAGTCTGACCCAGAGTCGCTTTTCACAGTGTCAATTCACCCAGGAGGTCTGGAAATCTGAGGCTCTTTATTTTTCCTTTTTTTCCACTGTTTGATTTGGATGTGCTGAGCTGAAACTCCAGTTAAAACCCTGAAAAGAAAAAGGATTCCAAAATTCTGAAAAAAAAAAGCATAACTAGGGTTCAAAGCCCCTTTTTCCCTCCTTTCTTTCCTTAAAGATGTGCTGTGGGGTCTAAGCCAAGTCCTTGCTTTGCAAGTTTTTAATCAAGAGTTGGAAGAAAGGGGAAGAAAGAAGAAGGGAAAAAAAGTGAACAAAGCACAAATATTGATGAAGGAAATAAAAATAAAAGAAAAAAGCTTCAGAAACAATTTACAATTTTTTTTTTCCCATGGCAAAACCCATCTCCTTCCAAAACCGGAGTTGAATTCATTTTCTCCTACAGCTTTCCCTAAAGAGAATATTGAAGTGCTTTCCAGGAGTACTTTATTTCCAATGATTTTTAGTGATTTTTTTAAAGAAACAACTTCAGATGGATTTCTTTTGCCCCTTTGGTGCATTCAGATGTTCCCTTTTCATTTTAGCTATACATTACATTATATTAATCATATCACAATTACAGAGGGTTAATGTTTCTTTCAGGTCATTAATGTGTTTCTGAATTAATTTTTCAAGGTGTGGTCCAGTTAGAGAGGAAAATAATATATATACATATAAATTTTAGAGAGTGTAGTTACTTAACCTTTAACCCAAGAGTAAATGGGAGCCTAAAGAAAAATATGCATCCAAATGCACTTCATTTCATGCCTCTCAAACCTAAAATCTCAACTAGTCCTCTGAGTCAGAGGAGAGAAATGAGTTTTTCTAGGCAGTTCACTTTTGATTTTCTGTATCTGTTTAAGATAAGACAAATCATTCCCAAGGAAACTCTCACGTCAGAAAAGGGATGAGTCCCTTTTCTAAATCTGCTGATGAACAGTCACCAGGCAAATACCTCTGGAGTTGCTCCAGGTGGAACCACAAGTGATGCAGGGACACATCAGACCTGCTTTTTTCCTTGCAGGGACATGAGTTTTGCTTCTACAAATGAATTTTTAGGCCCAGGAAAAGCCATTTCTCTGGGTTAGAAGTGATGGAGGTGAAAATCTCTGAGGCAGGATGAGCTGACAGGACACAAATATCAACCCAGATTCATTCCCAAAATGAATTCATTTCCAAAAGGAATTCATTTCCAAAACGCTCCAATAGCTCTTCTTTAACCCTCACCTCCAAGAGGAGGGAGCAGAGAGAGATGGTGGAGTGAGGCTCTGAATATTTGGACTTTTGACAGATCTGAATATTCAGGTTGAATTTGGGAAGCCCCAGTCACAGCTGGATGGGATTTCATCCCACACTGTTCACAGCAGCCCAGGAAAACAATCTCAGGGAATAGACTGTCAGGAGAGAAAGCACCAAAAAACATGGGAATGTGGGACTAGGAATAACCTGGTGGCTCAGGGTGTGTGAAATGATTCCACAGCAAAACGTGGGAGGAAAATATTCCACCAGGGCCAGTGTTACACACAAGGATATCAAGGGCTGCTAATTTGTCCCAACCATAAATATATTCAAGAAAGCCAAATAAAAACCTCTCTCTGGCACTAATTAAACTTTGCCCTGATTTGCAGAGCTGAATTTTAATTGCAGTGCAACCGCATAGCTTTGATTTAATTTCCTTCTGTTGGATGCAATTGTGTTTAACCAAATCACATCCCATCGATTGCTGGTTGTTTGCAGTGAAGGCTATTTAGTTCCTCTGCAGCAAATTATTTTAAATGAAATTCCTGGAATTGCGTTTATCTGGGATGCAGTTGCCCGAAATGGATTGAATTAGGGCACGTTGAAGGAAAAGCCCACTGAAAATGGGCTGGGGTTAAGTTGCACTGAATTTTGGTGAATTGAATGGGACAGGGAGCTGCATTTCCACTGAAGCAAGGACAGGGAGGCAAAGAGAGCAAAATGAGGGCTAAAGGGAAGGCATCAGGGAAGGTAGGAAGCTGGAAGCAACTGGACGACAGGCATCAGTCCCACCTGGTGGATGAGAAGAAGGCTGTGGGTGTGTCTACCTGGATTTCACCAAAGCCTTTGGCACCGTCTCCCATGGGATACTCCTGGAAAAGCTGCAGCCCACAGCTTGGACAGGGGCACTCTGTGCTGGGTTAGGAACTGGCTGGATAGACAGGACCAGAGAGTGGTGGGAACAGAGCTGCATCCTCTTGGGATCCGGTCACCAGTGGTGTACCCAGGGATCAGTGCTGGGCCCAGTTCTGTTTAATGTCTTTATTGATGATCTGGATGAGGGGATGGAGTGAACCATCAGCAAATTTGCAGATGACACCAAGCTGGAGGGAAGTGTTGATCTGCTGGAAGGCAGGAGGGCTCTGCAGAGGGACCTGGACAAACTGGAGAGTTGGGATGATTCCAACGGGATGAGGTTCAACAAGGCCAAGTGCTGGGTCCTGTACTTTGGCCACAACAACCCCGGCAGCTCCACAGGCTGGGACAGAGTGGCTGGAGAGCAGCCAGGCAGGAAGGGAGCTGGGAGTGTGGATGGACAGGAAGCTGAACAGAAGCCAGAGTGTGCCCAAATGACCATGAAGGCCAATGGATCCTGACCTGGCTCAGGAAGAGTGTGGCAGCAGGAGCAGGCAAGGGATTCTCCCCTGGACTCAGCGCTGGTGAGGCCTCACCTGGAGTGCTGTGTCCAGTTCTGGACCCTCAGCTCAGGAAGGCCATGGAGGAGCTGGAGGAGGTGCAGAGAAGAGCAACGAGGCTGGGGAAGGGTCTGGAGCACAATTCCCATGAGGAGAGGCTGAGGGAGCTGGGGGGGCTCAGCCTGGAGAGGACGAGGCTCAGGGGAGACCTCCTCACTCTCTGCAACTCCCTGACAGGAGGAGGGGAGCCGGGGGGGTCAGACTCTGCTCCCAGGAACCAGCAGTAGGACAAGAGGGCTCAGTCTTCAGCTGTGCCAGGGGAGGTTTAGGTTGTACATTGAGAAGAAATTCTTTCCAGAGAGGGTAATCAGCCCTTGGAATGGGTTGCCCAGGGAGGGAGTGGAGTCCCTGTCCCTGGAGGTGTTTAAGATGAGACTGGATGTGGCATCAGTGCCATGGGCTGGGAACCACAGCAGGGTTGGATCCAGGGTTGGACTTGATGATCTCTGAGGTCCCTTCCAACCCGGTTGATTCGGTGATTCTACGAATAAGGAGCTGAAGGCAGTGCTGGAATATATATGAGACATAAGTGCCACACATTATTACATTAAATACATCTAAATACTTCTCTGGAAGTCTTCAGGGACAAACCACCTCCATCCACTGTCTGAGGGCACCTTGATCTCCTCAGTGGACCTTTCAGGCTCCAGTCATGCAGGGCTGCTGGGAATGGAGGCTTTCACAGCATCCATATAAAAGTACTGTCATGGAATCACAGAATGTTTTGGGAGGAAAGGGAACTTCAAGATCATCCAGTTCCAATCCCCTGCCAGGGGCAGGGACACCTTCCACTAGCCCAGGTTGCTCCAAACCCCATCCAATCTGGCCTTGAACCCTTCCACGGACATCCACAGCTTCTCTGGGCAACCTGTGTCAGGGCCTCCCCACCTTCACAATAGAGCTGCTTCCTAATATCCCATCTAATTGCAAATTCCAGAGGGCAGGATCTGATGGACGAATCAATCCCTGCTGAGCTTTATTTCTCCTGTTGGAAATTACACTGATGGGAAATAATCAGTCAATACACCCTCCCAAAACTTGTCCTCTGAGACTCACAGGCACTGGGAAGCTCATCTTCTTGAAGCAAATTAAATCTGTGTTTATCGATCATGGCAACACCAGGATGTGCCATGCTTCTCTCTGGGATACTGTGGGAATGTGGACTATGGAATATGGAACAGAAAGACATGAGCTTCTTTCTAGTGACATCTCAACCAGGAGAAGAAGAGCAGCTGAAAGCAGAGTAACTGCAGCTGGAAACCAAGGATGGAAATTTCAACAGAGATCCACGTCAGCCTGATGATTCCCAACCTATGGAACACTGAGACAAGGCAGAGAAGTTTACAAGGATGTATGGAACATTTCCTTTCTTTCCTTCTTTTTTCTTTCTTTCTTTTTCTTTCTTTCTTTCTTTCTTTCTTTCTTTCTTTCTTTCTTTCTTTCTTTCTTTCTTTCTTTCTTTCTCTTTCTTTTTCTTTCTTTCTTTTTCTTTCTTTCTTCCTTCCTTTTTCTTCCTTTTTTTCTTTCTTTCCTCATTTCCTTCTTTCTATCTTTCCTTCTTTCTTCCCTTCTTTCCTTCTTTCTTTCCTTCTTTCCCTCTTTCCTTCCTTCTTCAGGAAAAAGGCAGGGTTGGGGGAAGGCTCTTGTTATCCAACTCGGATTTGGATTGGTAATAAGATTTATTTCCCCAAATTAATTCCCCAATTAATTGCCCATGATGGCAATTGCTGGGTGATTTCTCCCTGTTGACCCATGATCCCCCAGCTGAGGAGGGGGGTGACAGAGGGGCTTTGGTGGGCACCTCGTGCCCAGAAGGGTCAACCCACCACAGTTTATTTTGATGCTTGACATGAGGAATTCAAGACCAAGAGAGTAACTGGGAGAAGTCATGGACAAAACACGGTCTGAGCAGCATCAGAGAGGAGAATGATCTTCACCAGGGGCTGCAGGGGAACCTCTGTTCTGGTGTCTGGAGCACCTCCCTCTCTCCTTCTCCACTGCCCTGGGTGTCTGCAGGGCTGTTTCTCTCACATATTCTTCTTTCTTAGGCTGCAGTTCTTCAGGTCCTTTTTACCCCTATTAAAATGTTATCCCAGAGGTGCTCTCACCATTGCTGCTCTCACAGAAATTACCCCTGTAGCCCCCTGCTGCCAAAAAATTGCCCTGCAAACCCAATATTGCAGAAGGACTCAGCACCACGGACAGGGATGCTGCTTTTGGAGCTGGTTCCTGCTCCCACCACCTCAGCAGTGCCCACTATCCCCATCAGATCATCCCTTGTAGCTGAAGGAGGGATTACACCACCCTGACATCCAAAACTGGCAGCCTGTGTTCCTCTGCCATCTGCCAGTGCCAGGTGAGAACCAGGAATGTCTGCCAGGCTGTGCAGACACGTCTCACCAGCAGAGAGCTTGCAAGTGAGCAGCTCCATTGAAACCTGTGTCAGAACACTTCAAAAGCTTCAGGGGACTTTTTTTTATTTTTTTTTTTAATTATTATTTGCTGCTGTTGAACTTTTTCTCTGCTACTTTCTTCCTGCTCATCAAATTAACTACTTTGAAGGGAAGGCTTCTCTTCTCCAGGCACGTGGCAGGGGGTTGGAACAATGTGATCTTGAAGGTCCCTTTCAACATAAAGCATTCAATGATTCTATGAATAAAATAACAGTCTGCATTTCTTACAGCTCCATCTGAGCTGTGTGATTCCTAAATATTTATTAAGATTTATTCAGGGGTTGTTTTTTTTTTTAATGTATAAATGGCCCTTTTCTCTTACTGTGGCCACATTTCTGCTTAAAAGCAGAAATCTGACATCACAGGCAAAGAGAGGGAAAAGTTCAGTCAGTCTCTCCTGTCAGCAAAGGGTGATCTCCCTTCCTGGCCAAAGCATCACTTTTTAGCTTCTCTCTGTTTAATTCTCCCATTTTGAACATTGTGCCAATTTTGGAGAGCTCTAAATGTCAGCATAATAGAACAACAACAGTTAATATCATCATTAACTGCCAGGCTTAAGGGAATGGGAATCAGAGAGCAGCAATTCATTAGCAACGCTGCTTTATTTCCTGCTGGTAAACAGGCTTTGGCTCTGAGCAGCTCAGTCGAAACTCCTTTAACCCTAAAAATGAGGAAATCTGGGATGAGATCACTTTGTGTTCCTTTGGCCTCTCAGGCTCTGTGAGTAGTTCCTGTGGTTGCTTCTCCAGAGCCCCTCGGAGATCAGAGAATCCCAGAATGTTTTGGGTTGGAAGGGAACTTCCCGAACATCTGATTCCAACTCCCTGCCATGGGCAGGGACACCTTCCACTAGTCCAGGTTGCTCCAAGCCCAATCCAACCTGGCCTTGGACACTTCCAGGGATGGGGCAGCCACAGCTTCTCTGGGCAACCTGTGCCAGGGCTTCTCCACCATCACAGGGAAGAATTCCTTCCCAATATCCAATCTAAACCTACTCTCTGACAAACAGCCTTCCTTGTCCTCAAATTTAACTTGGACACCTGCCTGCAGCCAAACTTTTACATCCCAAGAGGTAGTGGAAGCTAATCAGGAAGAAGACTTGTTTATCTGCAACATTCCTTATAAGAAAACAACTTCCAATGTCCCCAAAAGCTGTTCTTTATGCAGAAACCTCAGTAGGAGAGCAACAGTAACACCACTTTTGGAGTCAAATCCCAGTGGAATGAGCAGGCAGGAAACCAGATGGCAGGAACTAATTTTGTTTAAATAATTAGGAATATTAATAGGTAAGTTGATAGAATAAAAGCATCAGAGGACATGGAGGGATGCATGGATGGACAGGAACGAGAGATGTGTCTAAAATAAGAAAGATGTCACCTTGTTTCTGGCCCAGGAGACACCAACTCACACAAATTCTATTTTACAAAGTGCCAGAGCTTCTGCTTTATGTCATATAAATTCTGCCTGCAGTGCCATCTTGGACTCACATAGCAAAGGTTTCTGGCTGACATTTTGAGAGATGAAGTAAGGAAATACTTAAAATAGTCTTTGTTTTTAATTAAAAATGAATTAGTTTGCATAAGCGTAGAAACACAAGGAATAAATGAGTTTCTGTGTGTATCTCATTGCACTTTGCACAAGCTTTGCCTTTCCAGCCCTCTAGTGGAAAAAGAGAGGTATGAAGAGAGGATTTTCAGGATTCTCATCCTGGCAGAAATACTGTTTTATGGAATTATTAAGGGCGGGAAAGACCTCCAAGGTCAGTATTCTCAGTGCGTGTTGCAGCTTCTTCCCACTTCTCACCTCAGAAACTGCTCTGGAAAACTTCACAAAGAGCTTGGCTTTTTGTGACAGTGAATTCATAGGATCATAAAGGTTGGAAGAGACCTCCAAGATCATCAAGTCCAAACTTTGGCCAGACACCACCATGTCCATCAAACCATAGCATGAAGTGTTGTATCTCCATGGTTTTTTGAACACTTCCAGAGGGAGTAATTCCACCTCTTCCCTGGACAGGCTCTTCCGATGCTTAACCACTCTTTCAGTGCAGGAATGTTCCCTAAAATCCAACCTGAACCTCCCCTGGCAAAAATCTGAGGCCATTTCCCCTCATCCTTGTAGCTTGTTGACCTGGGAGAAGAGACCAAACTCCCCCAGGCCACGACCTCCCTTCAGGGCACTGTGGAGATCAAATTCCTCACTTAAAACCCTTCTGTGTGCACACATCAAACATGTCTTGTGGATCCACACGTGTGCCAACACGTGGATGTGTTGGCATCTGAGTCCATGCCAAAGGCTCTCAGATTTGGGATCGAGCAAAGTGAAGTTTCCCTTAAAACTTGGCAAGCGGCTGCTCACGAGAGCAGCACTTCATGAAGGAGTTTTGGTGTTTAAATCTCCTCACAAGTTATGCCAGGGCCGAAGTAATAACTAGAATATAAATATCTTTTATAGAGGTTGCAAAGTGTTGGTGGAAGGGGAGTAATATGTAAAAATTGAGTTAGTGATGTAGTGAAAAGCGAAGGATTATTTGTGTGATGAGGAGGAAACCTGGCAAGAATGAAAATCAGAGGACTCAGAGTTAATAGTGCTGATGGATGAAATGCCACTGGCCCAGCACAGCCCATCTTGTTATGCCTCTGCTTTAAGGCACACAGAACCTGAACAGCCTCTCTCCCCCAGAGAGCAAATAAAAGAGATTTAATTCAAACAAAAGCTGCTGAGGACAAACAAGGGGAAGAGATACAGTGGGAAAGGGGGAAGGAAAATGAAAGGAGAGAGACAGGCAGTGCTAAATGAACCAATAACACACTGGCAGTGGGATTCTTGTGCAGGGGTGAATTACCAGGAGAACAGGAAAGGAGCTGGGAATGGCAGCCAAGAACACACTTTACTGGCAGATGGAAAATCATGGAATCATAAAGTTGGCAAAGACCTCCAAGGTCATCAAGTCCAACCTTTGTCCCAAGACCACCATTCCCACTAAACCATATCCTCAAGTGCCACATCTACTCCTGGTTTGAACCTTTCCAGGGGTGGTGCCTCCACCACTTCCCTGGGCAGCCTGTTCCTGGTGGAATTGTCCCCAGGCCATCCTGCTTCCATTTTACCACTGTGAGAAGATCAGAAACATCTCTGGACCCTGACAGCATCTCCTTCTCTGGCCATCCCTTTTTTTCCTAACCCTGGGCTGCAGTTGATTGCACAAGGGCAGAAACCATGGGATGTTTGGTGGCTTTGTGCACAGGGAATGTGGCAGGAATCTCTCTTGGTCTCAAACAGTCCCTGATCAGCCCTGAAGTTTTGTGGGAAATGATTGTGTTTAAGTTCAATCCACCTCACTGTCTTTCCTCCCTTTATTGTTCACTGTTGGCACGTGAACAGTTTGACACAGGTTGTGCATCAGAAAATTGAGTTGGCTTTTTTTTTTTTTTTGCTTATAAACCATAAAACCCCCCAACTGTTCAGAATTTGCTTTTCTCTGCTTCTCCCTTATCGCTCCACTTCTTCAAGGAGCACAATTTACTTTGCACAGGAGCTCGAGATTTTTGTCTGTGAGCAGTTTCATGGACAAGGAAGTGGAATTGAGGGGGAAAAACCAAATAAGTCACTACTTATTCAAGCCTGAGGGAGAAGAAGGGAAAGCAGGAGGATGACAGAGCTTCAGCAGTCACAGAGCCCGGGCTCAGTGAGGGATGGCTGGCTGGTGATGTCTAAAAAGCTAGAAACCAAAGCTTACAAGCATTTACCAAAACCAAGTGAGGAAGACCACAAAACAAACCAAAACCAAAGAGGAATTAATCCCAGGGGTGTGTGGGGGGGAAGGGGATTCTGCCTTGGTGGCCTTCCCCCTGATTCTGATCCATAAACACTCAACCCTGTCACCACCATCATGAAGCTCCAGACAACCACAACCACCTCTAACACCCCCTGTCCTTCCTTGCCTGTCCCTTCTCAGGAATTTATATCCACCCACAGCACTGCTCCAGCTGTGCAAGTCATCCCACTGTGTTTCCATGGCTGGAAACACATCATATTTTTCCAGCTACACAACGTCTTCCAGCTCCTCCTGTTTGTTGCCCATGTTGGGAGCATTGGTGCAGATTCACTTCTCCTGGATCCCACAACTTTGAGGGGAAGAAGCCCTAATTCCTTCATGACCCCTCTCAGGTGTTTCCAGGGTTCTTAACACATCAATAAGCTTGGCATCTTTCCTGGCACATGGATGTCCATCCCCTACTCCACTGAGACTGAAGAATCTCAAACAATGGTGAGCTGCTCCCAGATTTATCCCTAGAAATTCTGATTTTATCCCTTTCCCCCTTCAAACCTGGTTTCCACGATCTCTTTCCATGATCCCCGCAAATGCCTGTGCAAAAAACCCTTTTTCCCCTTTGAGACAGGTGTGTCTTCCCTCTGTGTAATTGTCAGGGATTTAAAAACCAGGGCACTTTGTGTCCCTGGCACCCACTGGCACCACTGCTTTCCTCCCAGCCAGATCCCTGTCCAGGCAGGCTGCAAAGAGGAACTAACTGGCACCATTAACTCCAACCCTGCTCTATCCCAGAAAGCAACTTGGAGCCTCTCAGAGTCTAATAAGGGTGAAAGATGTTTTGATACCAGCTCAGGGCACGAGTGTAGATGCCACAGGCATTGTTTTTGTGTCTGGGTTTGTGAGGTTTATTTTTAAATTCCTTTCCTTTTTTTCTTTTCTTTTTTTTTCTTCCCCCCCCCCTCTGTCTCCCATTTTTTTCTTGCTGTTTTATGCACTTTCCTCAGTTTTAATTTGAACCATCTCCCTGTGGAGTTTCTGCCCCTTTTCCACCACACCTTGCCTTTAAATAAGATACTGATTTTTTTTTGTGCCTCTGTGCCAGAGAAAAAGAGTTTAATTCAAACCTCAGGGCTCAGAATCATAATCCTGAGTTTAGAGATCAAGTTTTTCCCAGTGCTAAGGCAGCAGAGAGTTCACAACCTGTGTTTCCACTACAGGGATTGGGGAAAATGGCAGGGAAACATCAGGTCAAGCAGTCTCCACCAAGAGGTAATTTTGGAAAAAACCCTACAAGCTGTGGGGTTTCTTCCTTTTCTTTCTGGCATTTCAGCCCAGGTTGAGCTGGCACTTTGTCCTTGTGGCCTGCAGGGACAGTGGGATCCTGGGATGCATCAGGAAGTGTGGCCAGCAGGTCCAGGAGGTGATCCTGCCCCTCTGAACTTTTGTGTTCAATTCTGGTCCCCAAAGTTCAAGAAAGACAAGTTGCTACTGGAGAGGGTCCAGCAGAGGCCACAAAGATGATGAGGGGTCTGGAGCTTCTCTGATGAGGAGAAACTGCAGGAGATGGACCTGGTTAGTCTGGAGAAGACTGGAAGGGGATCTCATCAATCCATAAAAATATATCCAAGAGGTGGCAAGAGGATGGTGCCAGACTCTTCCCAGTGGTGCCCAGTAACAGGACAAACTAAAACACAAGAAGTCCCAACTCAACATGAGGAAGAAGTTCTCTCCATGGAGGGTGGTAGAGCACTGGGACAGCTGCCCAAGGAGGGTGTGGATTCTCCCTCTCTGCAGACATTTCAAACCCACCTGGACACGTTCCCGTGTCACCTGCTCTGGGTGACCCTTCCTTGGCAGAGGGCTTGGACTGGATGATCTCCAGGGGTCCCTCCCAACCCTAAAAATTCTGTGATTCTGTGAAACCAGTTTCTTTCCTCTTTATCTGGAGAAGTTTTCTGCTCTTTCTTGAGAACCCAAGACTCTGTTAATGCACAGATTATATTCACACAGTGCTGGACTGAAAAAAGTGCCCGTAAACCCATTGACAGAGGGCAAATCCCAACACAGAGAGGTGCCTGGTCACACAGAGTGTCATTCAGAGACCTATAAAAAGTGGAACCAGGTCTACAAACCCCAGGGCATTCGAGATGCCTTCCAGTTTATTTTACATTCATTAACTCCAGTGTCAGAGTATTAACTGAGCCAGGATGGAATGAAGCATGAGCTAATTGATCCTTCTTGTGGGATTTTGCAGCTACTGTCAGCTTTGTGCTGCATGGCTGCTTTGAGCCAGCTCTGATATCTTTGTGCTCCCTGACAATCCTGCAGCTTTTATCTCCTGCTCCATCCAGTGGCTTTCTCTTCGTGTTGGGTCTGGCTGGGATGGAGTTAATTTTCCCCTTAACGGCCCTTGTAGTGTCCTTATTGTGCTTTAAATACTGGAAAGGTGTTGATAACACAGCAGTTTATCAAGGTTGTCTTTCCAAAATTCTCCTCTAGGGCTGGGCAAGAAAGATCTCGGGAAGGGACATATCCAGGACAGCTGACCCAAAGGGACAAAGGGAATATTTCAAACAGTATGAAATCTGCAATAAAAACTAAAACAGAAAGGAGGAGGAAGGAGTGACTTTCATTATTTACAATCTTTGTCTTCCAGAGCAACTTCTACATTTTTTGGAAGTCCTGCTTCCCAGATTTACCACATAAAGATGAGGGATGCTGCTGATAACAGTGAATAAACCTCAGAGGACATATTAATTCCTTACTCTGAATTAATCTGAGATCCAGAAGTGGACAACATCATATAAGGGTACCTATAAGTACCAACGTGTGCTCAAAATATGTAGACAAGCACATAATTCTGAAGAGATCAGTAATAAATCAAAAGGAAGCTATCCTGAATTCCCACTTAGGGACACTGAATTGAACATAAACCCTGTCAAAGGCACTGGGGATGTCCCCAGAGAGTTTTGGATCCATCCATTCAAAAGTTTGCAGAACAAAGCCTAAAGGGAGCCTTTTCCAGGAAAGGAGAAAAGTGTCAGACCCCCTGTCCAGCCTGAGGTCAAAAATTTCAGGGTTAGCAAGAATAATTAATTTAGTCTTTTAGGTTCTCTGAGAATCCTCTCTCTGCCTCTCTATCCACAGAATCAAGGAATCATTAAGGTTGGAAAAGACCTCCAAGGTCATCAAGTCCAACCTTTGTCCCCATTCCACTAAGCCATGTCCTCAAATGCCATATCTGCTCCTTTTTGGAACCATTCCAGGGATGGTGACTCCACCCCTTCCCTGGGGATACACATATCCATGTATCCATATAATTTCTCTACATAATCATGCCCACAGTGCCTGATTTTACAGCCACAAAGAATTTCCTTCTCTTTTATTTTTTTTTCAGGAGGGTTTAGGTCATTGAATCTCTGTGAAATCAAATGACAGGGAATCTCTCATCTCCCTGTGTAAGCTGTTCAAACATCTCACTATTTTGCCCGTAATACGAAAAAAAAAAATGCATTTTGAGCATCTACTCTGCCTCTTTTAAGCATCATTTTGATCCCAAAGACAACTCATTGCAATTCCAGTGTGGTCAGGAGAACTGTGCCAGCTTTACATCACCGGGAGTGAGAGGAGGATTTTTCCATACCCACTGAAATGCATTCCCACCCCCAAGGTTGTTTTGACTTTATTCATACAAGCCCCAGGATACACAGTGGATGTGTAAACATTTACATCTAATAAATCAGTCAGGGAAAGGCAGTTTAAGCACCATCTTTACACAAAGTGCATCTTCTTATTAAGTCAAAACATATTATGCAATGACTCTAATGTGCCTCAGGTGCACTTTAAAATGTATATATCCGTTTTCATCCCGTGCTCTGTTATTTATTACATGTAGCAATGGCTGTTCTTTCCCAGCCACGGGTTGCCTGATGTGTTTTGATATAATTTATAAACAGCTAATAAAACTCAAATGTTTATAGAGGCTGCCTGGGAGGGATGGGAGGTCTAACAACTCCTCTCAGTCAGCTGGGCCACGGGAGAAGACAAACAGTGCAGGGTGATGAGTCATTAAGAAGTAATTTTGCATAGATGTGGCTTGATTATACAAGCACAAATAATTCCAGCCTGTATTCCCAGCTTTTCTCTTTGGTGGCCAGTGTGGAAAGAGGTAAGAAAGAAAAGGTATTTCTTTTATCAGTGGGGCAAAGTGATCAGTTCTCACTGCACAGGATCTTTTATCTTCTTAGATGTTTTTTCACTCAAAACTCATCTCCTGGAGCCTGAGTGATTCCCAAAATATTCCTTAAATTGCTGGCAGAAGATGCTTTGGTTTTCCCAAGAAGGAAAGAAAGAGGGAAATAGAGAAAGAGAGAGAGAAAGAAAGAGGGGGAGAAAGAGGGGAAGAAAGAGAGAAAGAGGGAAAGAAGGAAAGAAAGAGGGGAAGAAAGAGGGAAAGCAAAAGAAGGAAGGAAGGAAGAGAAAAAGAAAGAAAGGGAGAAAGAAAGAAAAAGAAAGAAAAAAGAAAGAAAGAAAAAGAAAGAAAGAAAAAGAAAGAAAGAAAGAAAGGAGAGAAGGAAGGAGGGATAGAGGAAGGGAGGGAGGGAAGGAAGGAAGGAAGAAAGAAAGGAAGAAAGGAGGAAAGGA
>NW_021939396.1:1024105-1037368 GCF_001715985.3 Manacus vitellinus | reverse complement strand
AAAGAAAGAAAGAAAGAAAGAAAGAAAGAAAGAAAGAAAGAAAGAAAGAAAGAAAGAAGAAATTCAGTCTTCAGGAAGTGCAATTTTTTGTTCTGTGTGGAAAATTCCATACCAAGGTAGGACAATTTGTAATTCAATACCTGAATGACATTGGATGTCACTCTCTCTAATCACCTGAGTTCAAGAAACTGTCCCAATTGTGAATATTCCAAGTGTTCTTGGCAGACAAGACACAATGGATGTAAAACGTGGAGACATCCAAAGTAATTAATTTTATCACTGACCCTTGTAATTTACTCAGCAATTTTCATATTATTTTCGTTTTATCTTTATTTATTTTATCTATATTTTTATTATTATTATCTATATTTATCTATCTATATTCATTTTCATTTTATCTCTACTAATGAAAATCTACATAGAAGGACTTATATAGGTATGACCACTCAACTTAAAAAATTAGGAAAAAAAACTCCAGGATTTGACTATTTTCTCCCTCAAGACAGAATTCTATGGAACACAAACAGTTAATTAGAGAGACACTCCAGCCAGCAGGAAATTCTTCCATATTTTTTAGCTTTCCTCTTGTCACTAGTTTTGTTCTAATCACCCAGAGAAGGAGACATTCACCCTTCACTGGTCAGAGACAAGAGTTTGGCTACCTAAAAAACGCTGAGAGTGCTCGTGGACCGGTTGTTGTGGGTGGGAATTAGCCAAGCTTGGGATAAACAAGCAGCCTGGATTCTTCAGGGTGGTGGAAAGAGCAACATGAAGGTGCCTGTCCCCGTCCCAGTGGGGAATTGAGGAACATTTCTCCTTCCCTGAGTTCACCCCGTTCCTTTGAAGCCGCTGCAAAAGCCCGGATTGACGTCAGCGGAGTCAGGAGATCACCCCTGGATGAGGCAGTTTGGGAACAGGGCATGGAAAAAGCTCTGACAACTCATTTAATGGCTTGAATTGAAGGCAGGACGTCCACACACCCTTACATGTGTGTACCCACAGATAGAGGAAAAACAGCCAACGTGTTTTCCTTGCTGAATAACTCCGTGGGATGTGCCTCCAAAGACGAAATCAAATTATTTTGTTCTGCATTCGGGTCTCAAGCTGAGAAAAAAACCACCTATTTCGATGTAATCTGGCTTTTAAGTCTATTGAAGTGGAAGTTTAAAGTGTGAACTTTCTCTTCCCTCTCTTTCCCGCTGTGAAGGAAACTGCTCCTGACACATCCCGTGGCTTCTGCTGATCAGTGATGAATGATCCTTAAAACATCCACTAATTTCAATTCCTTCAGGTTCTAACCTGTGTCAGGGGGGCCAAGTGATAATGAACATGTATTAAAGGGACTTGAAAAATTAATTATAAGCAAATTTTAAAAGGTTTTTGGCCTTTTGGATGGCACTGTCAACAGGAGCTGCTGTTCATTGCCAGGAATTTGACAAGGCCATGAGGGCAGGGAAGACACCAGGAACTGGTCACACCTTCCACTGTGACATCCTTAACTTGGAATAACCCTGGAAAGACTCAGACACATTCCTGACCTACTGTTGCTTATGGATCAAAGGAGGAACATGGACATTTCTCTATTTGGGTTCTATTTGGGACCTATTTGGGTTCTCCAGTTCAAAAAAGACACTGGGATACTGAGGTGGGTCAGCCAGGATGGTTGGGAGAGCTGGACCATGAGGATTTAGGAGGAGAAGGTGGGAGAAGAAGGTGTGTTCAGATTCAAGGTGAGGGAAGATCTTATTACTTCATGAAACTCCTTAAGGGGAGGATGTAGAGAAGATGGATCTCAACTCTTGGGAATATAAAAATTTGACTGGAAAAGCCATTGGCCCTGCTTGGAACAGAGTTTTGGATGAGATTCCTCAAAAGGTGATTTCCAACCTAAACTATTCTATTTTATGTAGAGGTTCCATCTGAACAAGCCACCAAAGGCTTCCTCTGGAGCCAGTGAATGTTGAATTTTGGATATAAAATCCACTGGATGCACTGAAGATTCCTCCATTTTGGGGGACTCTAGAAGTTTAACTTAAACAGAAGAAGAAAGGCTACGCACTAGACACAAATGTTATAGAAAAAAAAAAGTCCTCTATTTTTGTTTCCTCACTCTTCCTACTTTCTCTCTGCTATCCTTCACTTTTCCAGGGATCTCTCAGCAACTCTGTCTCCTTATTCTGTCCCACACTCCTTTAAACTTTAAAGACTTTAAGGAGAACCATTTAAAGTCCTCCTGTCCCTGTGTTAACATATGTTTTGGTTTTGAGTGTCCCAGGACATGCTCTTACAAATCACTTTGTGCTGCTGCTGCTGTCTCCTGGAATGATTCCACTGCAGCAAGAGCTGGAACAGCTCATGTAAAAACATTTATTATCCATTTCCTCCTGTCACTCTGCTGCTGACATGACTCTTTCTCCATCCATATGGATGGAGAAACAATGTTCTCTCTGAGGGCACAGAAGGGAATAAAAGTTCTGCTCTGAAACTCCGTCCAGGATGAGAATGTGAGGAGGAAGAAATGCCTTAAAATCTGTTTTTATCTGCCTAAACTTAGACAGAACTGGGGTGTTCTCCCAACTAGTGCCATGAAGCCACAGCAGAGGAAAGCTCTCACTGCTAACCTCATTTTCCTGCTTTTGAATATCCTGACATTTTTCTTTAGCCTTACAACATAAAAAAGTGGGATTAATCTCCTCTTCCTGCTAAGAAACCGAGGCCCAAGTGAAGAGTGGGATGCATCTGCACAGCTCTGGGTGTCTGGGCCTTAGTTGTTTGCATCTGGTTAATTATCTTCATTCTCATTATGGTTAAAGACAATCAAATTAACAAACTGAACGGAGTTTAGGGTGGGAATGTCCCTGTCTAGTTTAGGATGAGATAAATTATAGAATCACAGAATGGTTTGAGTTGGAAGGGACCTTCAAGGTCATCTAGTTCTCCACATTCTAGTGTGTGTGACCTTGGCACCAGTATTTATTGAAACTTAGTCAACCCATCTAATACATCTACATATTGCCGGTCAACAGGACAGAGAACCAAGAGGAAATCCAGCCCCTCCATCAGACATGCAGGACCCCTTGAGACACCTCAAACAGCTCCAGAAAACAATGATCAGGCCAATTAACTGACTCAACAACTTCTGCAAAGAGGAAAAAGGGTCCTGGAGGAGCAGCTCAATTCGTAGAATCAAAAAGGTTGGAAAAGGTCTCTGAGATGATCAAGTCCAACTGTCACCACCATCTTGTTCACCACTAAATCCTCAAGTGCCACATCCACGTGGCTTTTAAACACTTCCAGAGATGGTGAATCCACCCCTTCCCTGGGCAGCCTCTTCCCATGTTTGACAATGGATGTTAAATCTCTCAGGTTTTAGTACCCTGGATAACTTTCCCAAGGTAACTCCACTGCCTAAAGACACTGAAGCCACATCTTGCAGCACTGAGTGTAATGTTCTACTCGGTGTCCTCTGTGGTACTTGATGGGTCCCTGGAAAAAAGAGGAAAACAGCTGGAAAAGGAATTGCTCATCCCTTAGTCACTCATTACTGAGGAAGACCTCAAAAAGGAGAAGAGGAGGCTCAGGAGAGACCTTCTTGCTCTCTACAACTCCCTGAAAGGAGGTTGTGGTGAGGTGAGGGTTGGTCTCTTCTCCCAGGTAAGAAGCGACGGGACAAGGGGAAATGGCCCCATGCTGCACCAGAGGATGTTCAGGTTGGATAGGAGGGAAAATTTCGTCACTGAAACAGTGGTTAAGCACTGGAACAGGTTGCCCAGGGAAGTGATGGAGTCACCATCCCTGGAAGTGCTCAAAAAATGAGGAGATGTGGCACTGGGGGATATGGTTTAGTGGGACTGGTGGTGTTCGGTCAAAGGTTGGACTTGATGATCTTGGAGGTCTTTTCCAACCTTAACGATTCCATGAAAACAGAGCTCTTCCAGAGCCTCCAGCTCCCTGGCAGGCTGTCACTCAGTGTGTGGCTGTCTGGGCTGTGAGCACAAGGCACTTGGAAAATCTGTTTATTTGGATTATTTATTAAGCAAATGATTTCTGCGCTCGGCATCTGGAAACACCCCATAAATATAACACAGCAGAGGCTTAAATTTCATTGCTGTTCACAGACAGCCACATGAATGGCCTCCAGCCCTCCCCTCCCTGCCACAACAAACCTCTGGAAATAACATCCAGGGTTTGCTGTCAGTGCCATGAGACAGATGCACTGAGGATCCTCCTGCCATCTTCTGGAGGAGGATTGGCAGGAGTCAGTGGCACCAAACACTCAGGAAAAACTTTCTAATGAGGAGAATGGAGCACAGGAAGAGCTCTTTAAATTGGGGATTGAGCTGATGACCTCTAAGGACACCTTCCATCTGGCTTGGCCTGTCTCTCAAATGGTTTGGTCAAGGTGCTGAGAGGGAACTTTTCAGATGGGACTGTTTTCCCAAGGAACTGAAATCTCTTATGACCTACAGCACAAAAATCCACACATTGGATCAGGCTGGGTTCCAGGCCCAGCCTAATGTCCAGACTCATCCACTCCACACCAGCATCACTGAAGGATTTAATAACCAGAGCCCAGGAACTCTGCAAGAAAGGGAGAGCTTGAATATTTTTGTGCTTCAAAATGAGCCCAAACTCATTTATAAGATCTGGATCATCCAAGGGGAGCAGACTCAGCCCAGTTCATCCCAAGAAACGCTTTGTAAGAAGAGTTCAACTGATGTTCCCAAAGCCTAGAAGTCAATCTTTTGCTCTATTATACTTTTGGAGTGACCCATTTCATGCTTGGTTGGTTGGGTTTTGTGCCTGGGACAGGATTAGGGCACTTCAATCATAAAATCATAGAATGGTTTGGGTTTGAAGGGATCTTTAAGATCATCTCATTCCAACCCCCCTGACATGGGCAGGGACACCTCCCACTAGCTCAGGTTGCTCCAAGCCCCATCCAACCCGGCCTTGGGCACTTCCAAGGATGGGGCATCCACAGCTTCTCTGGGCAACCTGTGCCAGGGCCTCCTGGCTTTATTAAGACTGATAATCTAGGAAAAAGGAGAATAGTTTCAAACTGACAGTAGGTTTAGTTAGATATTAGGGACAAAGTCCTTCCTGTGAGGGTGGGGAGGCCCTGGCACAGGTTGCCCAGAGAAGCTGTGGCTGCCCCATCCCTGGAAGTGCTCAAGGCCGGGTTGGACGGGGCTTGGAGCAACCTGGGCTAGTGGAAGGTGTCCCTGCCCATGGCAGGGGGTTGAAACTAAGTGATCTTTAAGGTCCCTTCCAACCCAAACCATTCTGTGATTCCATGATTCTATGACTCTGGTTCTATGTTTCTATGGTTCTACGCTTCTATGACACTTGCTCTGTCCTTCTCACACTCACACCTCCTCCTAAACTGGAATTGCTGCTCTGTGGCTCATCCCCATCCCAGTGCCCCTCCTCTCCTTCCAGCCAGACCCCCAGGGAGGCACCGCTCACTCCCGAGCTCGTTACTCAGGTACAGCTCAATGGGCTCAATAATTAAGGGCCCCCTGAGGAGCCGGGGCTGCAGACACACCAAGCTCCCAGTCAGTGCGGGAGTACCAGGGCTTGAAGGGAAAGGACTTGTAATTAATGTCCTCTAAAACATGCAAACGAGATTTCCTTGCCCTCAGACCAAATTAGTCTAACAGAAAGGGAAGAAGAATGGGAAACAATGTTTAAATTAAAGAACAGAGGGAGGACGGTGCTTTTATTCCACGGTAATTTAGATTACAAATCCACTCTCCCCTGGATCAGTTCTGTCTGCTCAGTTGCCTAATTTGTGCTTGGCTCAAAGGAGAAAGTTATTTTCTTTAATTTTTTTTTTTTCCTTTTCTTCCACGACTCAGAAATCCTGGAACGGAAACAGCTCTGGGAAGGCACAGCCAGGAAAGCAAAGCAAGGCAACACAGCAGCAATCAGTGAGGTGATCTCTGAAAGCAAACAGGAGCTCCTGGGATTCTTTCAATTAGGTGGTTCGAGGAAAATCTTTGGGCAGAGGCAACAAAAGTTGTCTTTTGCAAGTTGAATAAATTCACTCTGCTTCTCACAGGAGAGTGGAGAATGGGGTGAGTAATTCTCTGAGCAGGAAAGAGGTGAATGTGTCTTAGAGCCACTGGAAAGGGAGAGGGGATATTTAGACATAGAGGGATAAAACAAAGCAGGAAAGAAAGCCCAGGATGTGATGAACACACAGTGGGATCCTTGAAGCAACTGGATCTCTCTTGCTTCATCTCGTTACCTCATCACTGGTTTCATCCTTCAGAATGAAGACTTCAGAAACCTCCCTGGCAGCATCAGGGTTAATCTCTCCCCTCACACTCAACTGCAAAACACTGGAGGGCCACAGACCTGCAAATCCCTCTTGAATTCCAGTGTTTTCTTTTCCATCTATTGAGTTCTGCAAATATCTCAGTGAAAGACAGTGGGGCCCTGTGCTAAAACTTGCAGAGAACCCAAGAACAGGTAGATCTGGATGCTCTGGTCCATTGAGATGGGTTTCATCTGGCCAGATGTTGACATGTTCCTCCAAATGAATGGAAAGAGGTAGGTTATTTTTAAAGGAATTGAGGGAATTTGGTCTTTTTAGTAAACAAGGCACCCCATGCTAAGGATAGTGTCTAGACTAGGGAAGATGAATCTAAAATGGCTCCCAAACTCTGAGTGGGCAGGTGATTTTAGTTGTTTTCAGGCTGTCTCTGATGCCCAAGTCAGGAATCTGGAAACAGAATCATTAAGCTTGGAAAAGACCTCCAAGATCATCAGGTCCAACTGTTGACCCAGCACTGCCAAGTCCTCCGTGAAACAATGTCTTTAAGTGTCACATCTACACATCTTTTAAATGTCTCCAGGGATGGTGACCCCACCACTGCCCTCAGAATCCTGTGCCAGGGCTGGACCAGCCTTTCAGTGAAGAAATTGTTCCTAATATCCAGCCTAAACCTCTCCTGATGGAACTTGAGGACGTTTCCCCTCATCCTGTCACTTGTTACCAGGGAGAGGAGACCAACTCCCACCTGGCTCCAACTTCCCATCAGGGAATTGTAGAGAGCAAGAAGGTCCCCCCTGAGCTTTCTCTTGTCCAGGTTGAGCCCTCCCAGCTCCCTCAGCTGCTCCTGGTGCTCCAGCCCCTTCCCCAGCTCCATTCTCATCTCTGGACACTCTCCAGCTCCTCAATGTCTTTCTTGTCCTGAGGAGTTCACATCTCACACTTCGGTGACGTGTTCCACTGTCACACTTTCCCTGTTAGATAACTCCTGGTTTCCTCATAAAATAGATCCACAGGTTTCTCTGAGGAAATTTTCTCCTTTTTCTGGCACTTCTGGGTGATGTCCCTGCTAAGAGAGCTCAGGTTTCCTCTCTCCAGGAGGCAGGAGAAACTGCTGAAGAAGAGGGCCAGGGTTGAATATAACTGACTTTATGGGGCTGACCTGATGTACGATCTTTCTCAAATCACTTGTTCTCTCCATAATGTTGTTTTCCTTCCCTGTCTCCCCCCAGAGTTTCTGCTGGGATTGTAACTCTTTCAAAGGAGGAAATCAGCTCAAAGGAGGAAATCAGCTTCTTTTTTTTTGTCTTTTTTTATTTCCTTATTTAATTCCACCTCTCTCCTTCTCTGGGGCCAGTTCACTCGCTGCATTCCAAGGGATTCCTCTCGGCACAAGTTTCTGCCTTGCCCACTAGATGTCATGAAATGCTGAGCTCTCAGAGCAGTGGGAGAAGGGGGACTTTGGGGCTGTTTTGTAGCAAATTGCTGGAGTTCCTCCCTGGCCATCTGCTTTCTGGAGGGAGCCCACTCAGTTGGGAGCTGTGAGCAAAAGCATCAGCTGCTGCCAGCACCGTTCCTATTTTCAGCTCCGAGGAATCACGACTGTCAGCAGCTCCGCCAGGAACAGCAGCACTTGGCATTTGCTGTGGGCTGGTGAGTAAAGGAGAAAACCCAGGGAGAGATGGGTTTGGCTTCAGCTGACCCACCATTAGACATGGGCAGCTCTGCAGCTCTTCCAAGTCTTCGTATCCGCTGCAGGAATGACTTTGCTCCCCTCGTTTCCAAGCTGCTTGGAGGAGCAGGTGGGCTGGGAGAAGTTGTGCTTGGGATTGGTGAAGGTACCTTCCTGGAAAGGCACTTGGAGAGGAAAAATACGAAGTTTGCAGGCTGGAGAGATGACTCATCTAGAGATGCAGACTTTGCATACAAAGGGCTTCAGACTCTAAGCGTTCCTTAATTGGTTTTGGATGCTTTCCTCAGTTTTCAGAACTGACCTTTGATTTTTCTTTCGTTCTTCACGTGATTAATTACCATTTCTCCACTTGCCTCTCTTCTATTTTAAGGCGCTGTCTTCCCTTTGGACTGGCCTTCCTCCAGCAGGGTTCAAGTGTGTGTAGGATACTTTGCATTAGTTGCTTGACTTCAGATAAAAATATGTTTAGTGGAGCTGTCTGCTTATTTTCAAATATTGCTGGCATTTCTCTCCTTGCAAAAGAAAGGTGAGGGAGAGAATTTCACCCCTTTGACTTTCAGCTGAGGGCTTTCCAAGACTGAGTTATTCAAGTTGCCTGCACGAGGTCAGTTTGTTGGGAAGATCCTCTCTCTTCCAAAGGACTCACAGATCCACCTGAAGTTCCATGTGAAGATGCCATGTGAGTTGAGGAGTGAGCACATTTTCCCCGGGAATCATGTTCACAGCTCAGCAAATGTATGATTTTTCTGAGCCAACATCTTGTCAGACCCAAGTAAGACTTTCCACATTTCCAGCACTGCAAGAAAAACTTTCAGGATGTTTTGTAAAGTTTTTTTTTTTCATGTCAAGCTCTCCCTGTTGATGTTCTGGCCTAGTTTGTAAGTTGGCTCAAGCCAGACGATTCCCAGGAAGTGACAGGGATGTGAGTCCCTGGTTTGAGGGGGAAAGGGAGGGTGAAAGTTTGTCCATATGGACAAAATCTCTGTAAGACACTTGGATTCAGGACTGAGAACAAAGGCCAGCTCATTTTCTTTGGTCTTCTAGCCCTTGGCCTGCAGTTGTAGAGATTCAGCAGCAGAGGAGAACAACAGAAAAGGGGAACAAGGATGATGGAGGGACTGGAGCATCTCTCTTGGGAGGAAAGGCTGAGAGAGTTGGACATGTTCAGTTCCAAAAAAGAGTTGCTGAGAGGGGACCTCATCCCTGTCTGTCCATGTCTGCAGGGAGGGGGCAGAGGATGGACCAGGCTCTGCTCAGGGGAGAGGTCCAGCAATGGCACAAGAGGAACAGGCACAAACTGATGCCCAGGAAGTTCCACTTGGACATGAGGAAGAACTACTTTGCTATGCAGTGCCACAGCACTGGAACAGGTTTCCCAGAGAGGATGTGGAGCCTCCCTCACTGGGGATGTTCCAGAACCATCTGGACACAATCCTTTGCCTTGTGCTCTGTTTGAGCAGGGAGGTTGGACCGGATGACTTGCTGTGGTCCCTTCCAACCTTTCCCATTCTGTGATCACCTTCCTGGCCTTTTGATGGACTCTCTCCCACCTGTCCCTGTGTCTGTTGTACTGGAATCCCAGCCCTGGGCACACAAAAAGGGCAGGAAAACCCTGCTGAAGCCCGGGATTGAACCAGGGACCTTTAGATCTTCAGTCTAACGCTCTCCCAGCTGAGCTACTTCAGCCCTGTTGGGGCTGCAATTGTCACAAAACCTGTTGAAATATGATGGTCTTTCAGCCTTTTTGGGCAGCCTTTAGTTGATTTTGGCTTGGGAAACAAAGAAGTTGTTTGAGGGAACAGGATGGAGACAGACTGGGCTCAAAGCAAGGGCCCAAGGTGCCAACACAGCCTCCCTGTCAGCGTATGAACACGTGTTCTGGGGCACACAGTGGCTGTTGGCAGAAGAAAAGAGAAGTCATTGCAAAGCTCCAGTGCTTGACAGGGATGCAAAACCTCCAGCAAATCTGTGAAAGGTCAAAAAAAGTCTGATTTTCATGAAGAAACACCTGAAATCCCTGTTTCCCCAGCTGGGAATAGCCTGGGTGCCCTCTACAGACAGATCCTGCCATCCCTTGCCCACAGAAGCTGTGGCAGCCCCATCCCTGGAAGTGTTCAAGGCCAGGCTGGATGTGGCTTGGAGCAACCTGGGATAATGAGTGGCATCCCTGCCCATGGCAAGGCATTGGAACTGAATGATTTTTAAGGTCCCTTCTAACTCAAACCATTCCATGATCCCTGCAGAGTGACAAAACCCCGGGAAGCAGGAGCCGCTCTGCAGGACCTCAGTGGCTGTGAGGATTTCGGGGGAGCATCTGCAGGTAGCGTGGGTTTGCCCCAAAATCGTCAGCGGGCTGTGCATTCCACCCCCCCACCCCCCCCAACCCCCGGTATTCCTGCACTCCCTGCTGTCATTGCCGTCCTTCCCGAGCCGAATTCCTCTGGTTTTATCTGCTTTGGAGCCGGGAGAGGGCAGCAGTGCTCATGGACAGACAAAGCGGTCCCACTACTGTCCCCGCTCCTTCGCTGTCTGAGAGTCTGGAAGCGACATCCCGGCACCCTGGGGATGTTGGGATGGGCAGCAGTGCAGACGGGGGCCTCTGGCACTTCCCGCTCGGCTAAAGCCGTGTACAAACCCTTTTCATTCCAAAGGAAAACTCCTCTGCATCTTGGTTTGCACAGGGCTGGGATTTAAGGACTCCTTCCTTGATTCCAGGCTGTGACCAATCAGCCTGTCCCTTGTCTTCTCAGACTCTGGAGATCTGTGCCTGGAGCAAGTGCCTTTGGCTTAATTACACCTCTTGATGAGCACTTAAACCCCCTACGTCTAAGCTAATTAAATAAATAAACCTCCTGCTCCCCCTGCCCCCAAATAATGAGTGAAAAATTAAGGGAGTCTTCTGAAATAAAGTCTTTCCCTTAATGAGCATTGACTAATTAGAGTCACATATTTCTGCCAAGCAGTGGGAGCATGAATTGAATGTGGGCATGTCAGAAAGTTTTCATCTTGATATAACAAAGAATTTTTTCAATCAGTGGAACAACCTCCACAGGGAGGTGGTGGAGTCCTCATCATTGGAAATTTCCAAAATGCAGTGAGATGGGGTGTTAGACAGTCTTATTTAGGAGCCACAGCTCATAAGCGGTCCTTGGGCTGGTCATCACCAAATTCATGGGCCTGTCATCTGTGATCCTGTGGAATTGCCTTCCTTTGGCTCCTTCACCATTGGATTCCACTTGAAGCAACTTGGTTGGAGACACTTCCCTGGTAGAAGTAGGATATTTTTGATCACTCTGATAATTTGAGGGCCAGCACACTCCTGGAAACATGGAATCATAGAATATCCTGAGTTGGAAGGGACCCACAAGGATCATCAATCCGGCTCTTGTTCCTGCACAGGAGCATCCCCAAGAATCCCACCATGTGCCTGAAAGCGTTGTCCAAACACTCCTGGAGCTCTGGCAGCCTTGGTGCTGTGCCCACTGCCCTGGGGAGCCTGTTCAGTGCCCAACCACCCTCTGGATGAAGAACATTTTTCTGATATCCAACCTAACCCTCCCCTGGCACAGCTCCAGCCATTCCCTCAGCTCCTGTCACTGCCCACCACGGAGAAGAGATCAGTGCTGCCCCTCTGCTTTCCCCCCTGCGTCATAACCTGTGTTATCTCAGTGTAAATTTTGGAGTGCTACAAAAATACAGTTTAATAGCTCCAACTCCTAAATGGTAGTTTTTTTCTTGGACCTTCCCAAGCTACTGGGGGGTAACAGTGTGACACCCTCAGACCTGCAAAGCCCCAGTAATCAAAGGTGAGGTTATCACATTGGACATGAGAGCTCTGGCCTTTCTCCCACTTAAAGATGCCACTTGCTGGGCATGAGATCAGTATTTAAAGCATATTCCAGTATTTGTACTGATTAGGATGGTACAGAGGTCCCTGGGAATGTCCCCTGAGTGAGTGACCTTTTGTGAAGGAGTCTGGCCTTGGATTGTGGCTCTGTCCTTGTTCTTAGTAGGTGGTGGCTGCCCTGACCCTCCAAAATGTCCCTCTGAGTTCATGATTCATCTGCCAGGATGAGCCACAGAGACTTCCCTGCCCCCTCTCCTCCCTCCAGCCAGGATGAGCCACGGTGGCATTTGTTTTAATATTCCAGCAAGAGAGATCCACAGGCACAAAACCTGGGCTGTGGAGCTGTGCCAACCCAAAGGCAGGCAAGGTGAGAGGGAAATGCCAAATGCCTCATTGATTCCAAAACTGCCACACGATCCTGCCTGGGAGGATGTGAAGCTGTTAGAAATAAAAGAAAAAAAAGTGCTTTAAAAGGACATAGTGTTGATGGGAAGTTGGCAGGTTGCTTTGGGCAGGCTGTTTATTCTCATACAAAGCATTCCAAATGCAGACTGTTTACCCAATGGAAACCCCTTGGCTTTGTGTTTCCCTCACACAGCTCATTCCTCACCAGCTGGAGCTCTGCAAAACACCTTTCCTTAGTCACCGGTGTCCACCCACAGCCAGATGCCACCAGTTCCCAAAGAGCTCGAGGAACCTGAACACCTTTTAAGTCAACACTGAGGGCCTCTGGCTTCCCTCCTGCCCTTTTTCAGAGAATCCCAGAATCCCAGAATCAACAAGGTTGGAAAAGACCCCTGAGATCATCGAGTCCAACCTGTGCCCCAACCCCACCTTGGCACCCAGCCCATGGCACTGATGCCACATCCAGGCTCTGCTGCAACACCTCCAGGGACAGGGACTCCACCCCCTCCCTGGGCAGCCCATTCCAAGGGCTGATCCCTCTCTCTGCAAAGAACTTCTTCCCCATGTCCAACCTAACCCTCCCCTGGCACAGCTCAGAGCTGTACCCTTGTGTCCTACTGCTGGTTCCTGGGAGCAGAGCCCGACTCCCCCCCCAGCTCTCCCCTCCTGCCAGGGAGTTGGAAGAGAATGAGAGGGTCTCCCTTGAGCATCCTCCTCTCCAGACTGAGCCCCCCCCAGCTCCCTCATCCTCTCCTCATAGGGCTTTTCCTTCATATCTCTCTTTAAATTAATCAAAGCCAGGAGGCACGTTGGGTTGGTGGTGGGTTGATACTCAATTCCCTGCTGTTTGATTCCCTTCTCTGCCCCTGCTGTCTCCCATGACAAAGGTCATGTCCTTAAGGCCACATCCCTGTGATGGGCAGGGATAACACAGTGCTTTGCGTCCCCTAAAACCTGTGGAGGTTCACAGGAGGAACTGGGGATTTGTAGTGCCAAGCCTGAGCAAATCTCCTCTGTCTCCCAACATGGGCCATTAGC
>NW_021939396.1:1022352-1023315 GCF_001715985.3 Manacus vitellinus | reverse complement strand
TTTTTTTCCCTCCTTAATTCTGCTGGTTTGTGGCATTTCACTGCTTAAGCCCAGCTTAATTTTTTACCTCCTGCTCCACTTAGTGATGGGGGAGGAAGGAGAGAACATCAGACCTTCTCATGGAATTATTAACGTTGGAAAAGACCTCTAAGATCATCAAGTCCAACGGTTAATGCAGAATCACTGTGTCCACCACTAAAATATATCCTCAAGTGCCACATCCACACTTTTTGAGTACCTTCGAACACTGAAGTCCATTTGAGCACTTCCAGGGATGGGGATTTTACCACTTCCCTGCACAGCCCATTCCACTGCCTGGCCACCCTTTCAGTGAGGAAATTTATCCTAATACCCAATCTAAACCTCCCCTGGTGCATTTTAGGCCCCTTCCTCTTGTCCCATCACTTGTTCCTTGGGAGCAGGGACTGATCCCCACCCGGCTCCAACTCCTGTCTGTTCCAGAGTCCAGGCAGTTGCTTCCCAGCTGGAGTGCAGAGGAGAGTCCTGGATGCCCAAGGAAATGCTCCACAAACTTGAAGGACACACTGGATCCATGACAACTTTCCAGATTGTTCCAAAGGACACGGAAATGGGTAAATTCCAGAGGTCAGGATGGCCGAGCGGTCTAAGGCGCTGCGTTCAGGTCGCAGTCTCCCCTGGAGGCGTGGGTTCGAATCCCACTCCTGACAACTTGTTTGCTGCCCAGACTCATCCCAGAGGGAATTCTGCTGCCTCCCAGTGCAGGAGGCATTCCCAGGAATCTCCCTTGTTCTTGTCCAGCCCTTGGATTGGTGCCTACTATTGCTTGTTCAGGTTGACAGTGATGAGGTCAAAGAGAGAAGTCTCTCCCACCTGATTAATTCCTGGATCAGAGGGAATTTTGGCTTTTTCCCTCCTACCTGATTAACTCCTGGCTCAGATGGAATTTTGGCTTTTTCCCTCCCATGTGACTCACACCTGGAT
>NW_021939396.1:1017318-1020457 GCF_001715985.3 Manacus vitellinus | reverse complement strand
TTTTTTTTTTTTTTTTGTGGAGGGCTCTGGCCTTTTCCAGAAATATCTGGGGTTTTACAGAATATCTGATGTTGATTCATCATCTTTTTTGTGTGTGTGTGTGTGTGTTTGTTTTTAAATAGAAACAATATAAAAAGTAGTTCTGGCTTGCAGTGACTGACTTGGAAAGCAACACCATCCATAGACTAATCACTAGTTTTTAATAAACAGGATTACACAGGAAAAGGCTTTTTACAGGAGCTCACCCTCATTCCTGGGTTCTTGGAAAGGCAGAAGGGCACCAAGAGCTCCTCTGAGTCCACTTCAGAGACACCTGAGAAACAGGACCATGAAGGGGAAATGCTGGGGAGTTGATGGGAAAGAAGGAAATTGGTTGAATTCCCCAGAAAAAACATTCACTGCAGGAGAAAACCATCTCCCCAAAAATTTATTCAGTGCCTTCCCAACTTTAAATATATATATATATGTATGTGTGTATGTATATACACACATAGATCCAGGTATACATATTTATATATATACACAGAAATATGTTTATACACGTATATATAGGGAACTAATTCTTTCCACAAGGAATTTCATAGGGAATTTATAAAATATTTGCCAAATCTGGGTTGCAGAAGCTGGTTGACGGGGATATATTTTTTTTTATGATCCCATAAGGTTGAATATTCTCCCCACAAACTGATGCAAGGTGTTCCAGGAGGATTTTCAAAGCTCTTGAGGGAAATGAGCTGCACAGACAGACAGACAGACACATGGACTTTGTTGGTTCCAACCCCTTCTAAATGGAATCTAACTTGAAATGCTTCACATAAACAGTTGTCCCTTTTCTGATTGGCTTTAACTTTTGGATTCAGAGGAATTTTGGGCTTTTCCTGAAGTCAGGATAATCTCAGCAGCACCTTTTTAAAATTCCCTTGTTGGTTGATTTTAGAACGTTTTTTTCTCTAATGAATTTACTCTCAGGCCCATGGTGTGACTCTTGGAAATGGGTGCAGGGATAGGAGTTGGACTCGATGATCCTCGTGGGTTCCTTCCAACTCAGCATATTCTGTGATTTTGTGACTCTGTGACATGTAATCTCATGATATGTCCAGAAATTGTCCTTTTTTTCCCCTCCCTGGAAATCTCCTATTTTTTAAATGGATGTCAATACTTCCACTCAGAGCAGGAAGGATTTGGGGAGGGGGAGGAAGATGCCACAAATTTGAGGTGTTTCTAGAGAAGGAACTGCTCTTTGAACCCGTGATCCAGCCAATTAAAGGGTGTTCATATCATCCCTTGGAGCACCCGTGCCTTCTGGGAGGCTCCGTGGTGGGATCCAGACAAATCACCTCCCACACACACTGACTAATTACTGTTCTTTGCCCAATTAGCACATGCCAACACTCCAGGCAAAAGCAAAACAGCTGCACCCACTGAAATGAAGGCCAGGAGCCAAATCCAGAGCGTGGCTCCTCTTCCCAGTTGTCCTTGTGGGAAATCCGTGGAAGTTGGAGCTTTGCTTTCCCATTCCAGCACAAAAACAAACAGGAGCTGCCAATAAAAACACACACACAACTCTGCTTCTGCTCCTGAAACACAGCGAGGAGCTGACACGAGGAAGTCAGAGGGATTCCAGGCCTGAGGTTTATTTTGTGCCCTTTTTAATTGCTTCAAAATTCACATGAGAAAACCAGTAATTTCTCCTTTCTGTCTTAATTGCTCTCAACATTAAGAATCCAACTGCATTTTCCCCCCTTTCAATCATTGGACCCAACTGTTATTATGACATGTTTGGGGTTTTTTTCCCTTTTCAGTGTTATTCTGCCATTGATTTGCAGGGTGGATGGTTTATATTGCTAATTAGCAGCTATTAAAGCTCGTATCCCATTCAGGCCTTGATGAATGGAGATGGAAAGGAATAAGGCATCAGAATAAATCAGAGTATAAGGAACTGATTTTTCCTTCGGGAAATCTCTCTGAATTAAACTTGAATGTGCCTCTGTGTGTGCCTGTGAATATTATATATGCATTGTAGCACTGTTGTTATGATATTTAACATGTCTTTCCAGCCTGTCATTTAAGATCTGGATACTATAAAATAAAAGAGTTATCTGGGAACAGAATCCTGTCTCCAGGATCCAACGAGCAACTGCAGACATCCAGGAGAAATATAAACACTGGGGAAAAAAAATATGAGGAACTTATAACCAGTGTTCAACAATCTTAAATTCAGTGACTTTCCAAGCCAGAGGTGTTAACAGTCCTTGACAGAAGTCACAGAAGGTATACTTGGAAATGATATCCTGGGAAAGCAGAATTCCTGGGAGAAGCAAAGGAAAGACCCTTTTGGCTCCTCATGGAGTTGGGGAATTGAATCTTGGAAAGAGTAAAGGTCAGGGATTCAGGAATTATGATTATTATATAGGAAAGGGGCCTGCAGGTAAAATCACTGGTGAAGGGAAAGTGATTTCCAGGGACAACCAATCAAATGGACTCTGAGAAGCCTCAGAGCCCAAAGGTCTGACTGAGCCTTGAAGTCCTGACACAGGAATCTTTATCCCCCTAAAAATATGAATCAGAGCTTCTTTTTAACAAGACATTTAGAAAGGAAACCAAGGGAAATATCCTACCTCTTTGACTTCCCAGTCTTTCTCCTGACTGAGAACCCTATTTTTGAGATTTAGGGTGGCACAGGTTTCTTTCTTGTTGTATCTGAGGTGTCTTAAACCCCAGCAGATCTTTATATGAATATTCACCCAGAAGAAATCACTCTCGTGATTCCATCCCATGGTGGAACATCAATTCCAAACCTTATCCCATGTCTTTCATTTTCTTTTGAAGTCTGTGACCTCTTGGTGGGATACATCAAAAACTCATCTGCCTCCAAATTCCCTGAAGTGAGAATTCCTGACTTTATTGGGACAAAACAATTCCATGTTTTCCCATGGAAGAAGATTCCATATGTGGGGGAAGCTGGCAGAGCTGCAAAAAGCCCGGTGAGATGGGCCAACAAATGTGAGCTCTGGCACCGGGGTGATGTTCCCCTGTGTTGGAGTTCTCCATGTGGCTCCACCTGCAGAAGAAACTAATAAAAAAGGGTTGATGGATGAGGCTGCAGCAGGGAATCAAAGCCCATCTGGAATTAAATCTG
>NW_021939396.1:1014301-1016213 GCF_001715985.3 Manacus vitellinus | reverse complement strand
CATCAGCCAGTTCCTAACCCAGCACAGAGTGCCCCTGTCTAAGCCATGGGCTGCAGCTTTTCCAGGAGTATCCCATGGGAGATGGTGCCAAAGGCTTTGGTGAAGTCCAGATAGACACATCCACAGCCTTCTCCTCATCCACCAGGTGGGACTGATGCCTGTTGTCCAGTTGCTTCCAGCTTCCTACCTTCCCTGATGCCTTCCCTTCAGCCCTCATTTTGCTCTCTTTGCCTCCCTGTCCTTGCTTCAGTGGAAATGCAGCTCCCTGTCCTATTAAATTCACCAAAATTCAGTGCAACTTAACCCCAGCCCATTTTCAATGGGTTTTTCCTTCAACTTGCCCTAATTCAATCCATTTTGGGCAACTGCATCCCAGATAAATGCAATTCCAGGAATTTTATTAAAAATAATTTGCTGATGGTAGACTCAGTCCCCTCATCCAGATCATCAATAAAGACATTAAACAGGACTGGGCCCAGCACTGATCCCTGGGGACACCACTGGTGACCAGATCCCAACTGGATGCAGCATTGTTCCTGCCACTGTCTGGTCCCAGCCATCAGCCAGTTCTTAACCACAAGTCATCAAACACAATCTTTTTTCTGCAAAGCCATGAAATTTTACTTGAGAAATAATTACCAGAAAACCCATCAACTGGGAAAAGAGACAACACCACACCCTACCTGACAGTGAATAAGCCAAAACTGTGTGATATCAACCAGGATACAAATAGTTAAAACTGATACTTATTTTTAAGTGTCTAAAAACCCAAAACCACTGCAGCAACACTATAAAAAACAACTGCAAAAATGGTTCTGAAAAAATTGCTGGTTGTTATGTTAAAGAAGGTTATGAGTCCCTGTTGTGAAAAAGCAATTCCTGTCTTCCATTTTTTTTTCTTCATTGTGCTTATGGTTCTTAGGAAGTTTTGGGCAGAGAAGTTGGAAGAAAAGCAGTTTGTTTGATTGACTTTGTGCTGAGCTCTTTGACAAGGGAACCTTCCACTTCCAGCTACACATTGAAAACAGAGATAAAACTGGGGACATTTGGTCAGGTGGGAAAGTCAGAAAACAGGGGAACTCACAGAAATGTGTGACCAAACCTCATGAGATACAGAAGAGAAGAAGCTTTTCCTCAGGGACCCCAAAATGCACTTTTGTTGCAAGGCAGAAAACCCTGGAAAGTGCTGGACTAATGATGGGAGAAATGGATCTCTTTTCTAAGACAATAATCAAAGAATAAAATAACTTTGCTTTAAACAATTTTTTTCTCCTTTTCCCCAGCACACCCAAAGACCTTACTTGAAACAATGCATTTATGTAGCTGGAGTTCCCAAAACAAAATATTTACAAATTCAAAGACAGATCTGTGGGTTTTTTGTGCTCACTTTAATTCAAATTTTGGGTAAAATCCACTTCAAAGCTCTCTCCTACCCAGGCCCCGTCACACTGGCACTGAAGGACCTCTCCAAACTGGACTGTGCCTAAAAGTTTGTAGAATCACAGAATGGTTTGGGTAGGAAGGGACCTTAAAGATCATCCAGTTCCAACCCCAGGGACACCTTCCACTAGACCTGTTTACTTAAAGAAAAAATTACGTGTTTGTGAGTTTATTTATATAAATATCTCCATTTGAATTGCTCAGTACATTTGTGTTGGCTCTTAATTGGTAGATTTTGTGAACTTTGCTTTTTCTCTATTTAATTTCACTTGTGTTGTAGTAGAGGCTCATTTTTTTCATGCCCCAGCCCCTGGGAGACACCAGCAGGTGAAATTTGCCCTTTGGTCTAATGGAAAAATAATGATTCCCTGGAGTAATTGCTTTGGTTCCTGCAGGATTATGAAGGCAGCCTTTCTTTCTTTCTTTCTTTCTTTCTTTCTTTCTTTCTTTCTTTCTTTCTTTCTTTCTTTCT
>NW_021939396.1:999620-1014101 GCF_001715985.3 Manacus vitellinus | reverse complement strand
TTTTGCTTCTTTTCTCTTTCTTTCTTTCTTCCTTTCTTTCTTTCTTCCCTTCTTTCTTTCTCTTCCTTTCTTTCTCTTTCTTTCTTTCTTCCTTCCTTTCTTTCCTTCTTTCTTCATTCTTCTCTCTTTCTTTCTCTGTTTCTCTCTTTCTTTCTTTCTCTCTCTTTCTTTCTCTTTCTTTCTTTCTTTCTTTCCTTCCTTCCTTCCTTCCTCCTTTCCTCCCCTCCTTCCCTCCTTTCCTCCTTCCTTTCCTCCCTCCTCTCTTCCTTCATTCCTTCCCTCCTTCCTCTCTTCCCTCCTCCCTTCCTCTTTCCCTTTCCTTCCCCTCTCTGACATTTTTGCTGACTTTTGGGAACTGATTTTGCTTCCCAGCCCTCACTTCAATATTCCTATATTTTTAAGCTTCAAATGGAAATCTTTTGAAAGCAGCATCTGGCAGAGGAGGGAACTTCAAGACCAAAGCATCCCAGACCAATGGAGCAGAACAACCTGGGGGTCAAGGAGACGCAATTCCTCATTTTTGGAATCTGTCTCTTGGCTGCTGGCTTGGAGAAGCCTTCCCTGAATCTTTGGTGTCCCCTCCTCAGAAAACCCTGGAAACAAAGAGTCAGAGCTTGTGTCAGGGTTATGGGAACTGAAAAACACTCTACGGCCTTGGGGAGTGCTAAAACCAGAGGATTTATTTGAGAATCCATTGAAATGAGCTATAATGATAAGAAAAAGCCATAAAAATCAGATAAACCACCACCTGCATTCCTGAAAAGGCGACTTCTCCCTGTAAACTGGTGTATTGTGATGGCAAACACATGGAAAGGGGGAGACAACTGTACCTCTGAACACAAGGTTGCATCTCCCAGGATTCTTTCCAGTCCCTCAGCTCAACTTGTATCTGCATTCCCAAACTCCCAAAAGAAGGTGACTGTATCCAAAATATCTTCTGGACATAGTCCTTAGCCTGTGCTGTTCTCCAAACCACACACTGGGTTTGTCCTGGTTGAATTCCCATTGGCAGAGGCCAAGCATCCCAGAATGGAACAGGATGGACCATCACAGCCAGGATTTGCTGTTGTGTGCCCTTCCCTAAAGTAAGATCATGAAATCATAGAAGGGTTTAAGTTGGAGGGGACTTCAAGATCATCAAGTTCCAACCCCCTGCCCTGGGCAGGAACACCTTCCACTTCCTTTCACAACCTTTCAGGTTGCTCAGAGCTCCATCCAACCTGGTCTTGGACACTTCCAGGGATGGGGCAGCCACAGCTCCTCTGGGAAACCTGTTCCAATGCCTCCTCCAAAAAGTTCTGTGGGACCTGACCTTCATGAAGGCTTCTCTTTGAAACCAAACTATTTTATTCTGACAACTTCCCACAAGTAATGGGATTTAACCTGCCCAAAGAAGGATCTATTCCTTGTGCCTCTCTCTAACCAAGCCACTGTCCAAACAAGCAGCAGTTTTCCTGTTCCAGTTTGGTTTTACTCCAAACAAACATCAAACCAAACAAAAATATCCCACTGGTTGCTTTGCCCAGACGCCTGAGAAGGATGGTGCCTTCAGAGGCTCGTTTTGTCCTTCCTACAAAGGCAATAAGTCTGGCATTTACAGGAGAGTGTTATTTTTAGTTATCCCCATTGTGTTTCCTCTTCTTTGTGTGTCATTGGCACTGCTGGGTGTTACCACTGAGTGACAATTTTGGCAAACCCACAATTGTTGCACCCCAAGATACCTTGGTTTACCAAGTCTTCCTGGGTTTTGTTGCTTTCAGAGCACCCAGTGCTCCCCAAAATACGCAAATGAGGGTGATTATTTGCAGAAAACGAAGTTCTACATTTCTCTTTGTGTCTTGATGCTTTGTGGACTTTATTGCACGCCGGTGAATTGAAGGAGAACATCCTGAATTAAATATAGACAAGTCTAGGAAAGGTGCCAGCTAATAAACACCCCAGCAAACAGGGAATCCCACCTGCTGGCAGGTGCCTCTCTATGGTTTTATGGGATCAGAGCAACGTGCTCAGGAATATAACACCATTCTGAGCCATTCCAAGGAATTCCCAGAGCAGGGAATTGCCAGGATGCAATGGATGTTGCCACAGATCTCTCCCAACAGAGTTCAAAGCGGAACAGAAGGATATGAATAGATGAGAACACAAACTGAGACACTCAGGTTAAATTGGTCCTTGGAATAAACCAGGCAAGAAATTATGGTTACTGAACTATTTTTTGTCGCTATTAATAGAAAAACAAAAGAACCCCAAAATATAAAAAAGATTATTCTTCACACCTTTGAGGGAGATACGGAGGGATTGTTCCTTCCCCAACTGCCAGATATTAAGAAAATGAGAAATGCAAAATGATTGTTGTTTGAAAACTTCACTATTTTTCTAGTTACCCAAGAGAATTTTGGGGAAATTCGAAGGCATTCAACTCCAATAAATAAAAATTACAAATACAGACACTAGGAAGTGTTAAAATTCTCAAGAGTGAGATAGAGCAGGGAGTAGAAATCCTACTGATGGTGGATGAATTAACCTAAAATATTGCACTTGCAAGAAGGACCCACCATTTGTTGATGAAAGAAAGCCCTCCTAATATTTTCCAGATACGGATTATTGATTTTTTAGGCTGGGAGAATGAAAAATATGCAGCATTTAGGCTCAGTTCTACCCCTGTGATTGGTCTGGTTTCACATGCTCCGTGAATTCTTACGGTGACTTTGGGCTGGATTCTTCTCCTTGAACAAACACAAAAGCCTGAGGTGACAATTCCATGAGCCACGGGTTAAAAAAAAATTAGGCAAATTCACTAGTTTTGATGAGGAAAATCAGTGTGTCAGTAGGACCTTCTGCTTCCATCAGCTCTTCACTGAGAAGGAGGGAATGAGATCTCTCAGCTTTCACAGGGACACAGCATGGAAGGCTGAGAGTGATCAAAGCAGCAGGGAAATCAAAGCTGGCCTTTGATAATAAAATTCACAGAGATGGAAAGGAAAAGGTTCTTCCTCCAGAGGGTGGCTGGGCAGTGAACAGGCTCCTCAGGGAATGGGCACAGCCCCAAACCTGCCAGAGCTCCAGGAGAATTTGGACAACGCTCTCAGGGACAGGGTGGGGTTGTTGGGGTGTCTGTGCAGGGCCAGGAGTTGGACTCGATGATCCTTGTGGGCCCTTCCAACTCAGGATATTCCCTGACTCCATGACCTCATGAGGTCCGAGATCCCAGGTTTTGCCATAAGAAATGGGCAGTTCCACCTGGGTCCACCCTGATCCACTTACGTAGGAATGTTGTTGTTCTTCCCACACTTAGCACTTCCCACAACAGTCAGTTCCTGAGCCTTCCTGAGGAAAAGATTTTGGGAACTTCCAAGCTTATCTCGTTTCCTGGGCCATTCTCCATGGATCTGCCCTCTGGATTGTTCCCTTTGTTCCAAAAAAGGCTTTTACATACTGGTTTTATCAACTCCTCCTGTGACACATCTGAGTTCTCTACGTTTATTTTTAGGATTTTTGTGAGGATTTGAATAGTGGTGCAGGAGAAGTTAAGACACATAACACTTGTTACAGGCTTGGAAATTTGCCTTTGTGTCTCAATTCCAGATGATTTTTTTGACAGTGTGAGTTGGTCATTCAGAGGAATATGGATTTTTGGTGGACTTTGGTGACATAAAATGAAAAGTCTGGGGCCATCCATCCTGAGATCTATGTCTTTAGACTTTTCTTATGTAAGGAACAGATAAAATAACCCCCCAAAAACTAAAGATATGGTCCAAAACATTGATTCTGATTAGCCCAGAGCATTTTAAGTGACATCTCCCTGTTGCAATCCCACTAAGCCTGTGCTAAATATAAATAAAACATATATATAATATAAACATCCTGTACTAAAAGCAACTCCTGAAGGGAGATCCCTGAAGAAAGCAAAGCTACACTTTCAGGACGTGAAGAGAAGCAATTAAAGGATCAAAGCCAACCAATCTAGGATCTAAAATCAATTAATTGCTCTTTGAAAGTAAATGAATTAGAGAAAAGGATGCTGTTACTGGTCAACCAGGTGCTCTGATAGTTCCTGGGATGATGGTTTGAAGTAGCTGGGAATTAAACACTCTCTTCCAATTGTTTCTTAATTTTTCTCTTCCTTAATTTTTCTCTTTTCTTCCTTAATTTTTCTCTTTTACACTCTCTTCCCATTGTTTCTTCCATAGTTTTTCTCTTTGTAGCCTGTTTAGGTATCCAACACATTTTTAAGACTTTCACCATCCAGAAAACTCCTTCTTGCTCTTCAGTCTCCATGAAAATGTCTCTTCCTTTGTGATTTTCAGACACTGGACATTGATATCCCATAATATTTTTCTCTAGACAGGTGGTGTCTTAAATTGTCATGTACATAAGGGACATTTCAACGTGACTGCTCCTCATTAACCCACAGAGATTTTTCAGATCCCAGCTAAGAGCCAGGAGAGGAATCAGCTCCAGTCCTTTCAAGACCTCCCATCCCCCACAACTTCTGCTCTCATTTTTTAAATACCTTTTCCTCTGCCATTTCATCCCACACAAGTGAACCATGGCAGCTTTCTTAGGTATCCTTTGCATTTTCAGAGCTTACAGGGCATGGAAAAAAATCAGGGATGATATTGCAAGCGTCTGGAAAACAGATCTTTTCTGTGATGAAAAGAGAAAAGAAGGTAATGTCTATTTTTCGTGTGTTCTAGGTCAGCAAAACTGGGGAAACTCCACGCTGGTCACATGGGAAACATGTGAACTGCAGCTACTCTTAACCACAGGCTCATGTGCTACAGATAAACATCACATGGAAATGTGGAATTATAGAATCATTAAGGTCAGAAAAGACCTCCAAGATCATCGAGTCCAACAATTAACTCAGGACTGACAAGGCCACCACTAACCAATGTCCCCAAGTGCCACATCCACATGGCTTTTAAATCCCTCCAGGGATGGGGACTCCCCCACTGCCCTGGGCAGCTGGGCCAGGGCTGGACAAACCTTTCAGTGAAGAAATTGTTCTTAATTTCCAGTATCAGCCTTCCCTGGTGTAACTTGAGGCCATTTCCTCTCGTCCTGTCCCTTGTTCCCTGGGAGCAGAGCCCGACACCCCCCGGCTCCAACTTCCCACCAGGGAGTTGTGGAGAGCAAGAAGGTCCCCCTTGAGCCTCCTTTTCTCCAGGATGAGCCCCCCCAGCTCCCTCAGCTGCTCCTGGTTCTCCAGACCCCTCCCCAGCTCCTTTCCCTTCCCTGGACACCCTCCAGCCCCTTAATGTCTTTCTTGTCCTGAGGGGCCCAAAACTGATCCCAGGATTTGAGGCAGTTCAGGCTGTTTTCTGCTCTGAGGAGGAGGCTGAGAACTGACCTGGTCAGTGCATGCAGAGCAGGGTCTCCAGACAGCTGGCTTTAAATATCTGGGTTTAAATAAGTTAATTAAAACTCTCTTACAACAAAGGCTCTGCATTAACCACTAACTGGAGGGGGCAGCCAGACATTTTGGGGTCAAGGTTAAGCCCATACTTTTTCTCTCCCTCCTCTGTAAGGAGGTTTGGAGATACAGGAGATAAAGATATGGGAGCAATCATTGGGAAGGAGAAATCCTTTCCCAATTTCCAGGAGCTGGGGGAAGCTTCAGGTATGAAACCATAATATGTATTTTTAAAACCCTAAGAGCAGACTGTGCTGCAGCCCTGGAGAGCAAAGGCTGAACATCTCTCCTCCAGTGGGTTGTTTTTTACAATCACAGGCTGGTTTGGGTTGAAAAGGACCTTAAAACATTTCATTCCAAGCCCTCTGCCATGGGCCCAGACACCTTCCACTATGCCAGATTGCTCCCAGCCCACTGTGGGGTTTGTCCTGGGTGACACATGAGTCACTGAACCTCCAGTGGCTCAGGCAGGTCTCAGACTCTCTGTTCAAACTCAGTTTCAGGCTGATCTCAATATTTATCTCATAAAAAACAGCTCCTTTGACTGGCTTCAAAGCAGTGATATTTCTATGAGAAATGTCTCCTTTCAGGGGATTTACCTTTATTTTTTTAAGAACAAAGCAAACAGCCCCTCCTTCCCCTTCACTCCAATCCCAAACTATCACTTGACATTTTTCAGTCTTCTACCAAAGCCCTCAAAGTTTTATGTCTCATCTGAAAAAGATGTTGGTACTGAAATGTTTTATGAGAAAAATAAACACTGTGGCCATTTTCCCCATGGTCTTGCTTTTCCTGTAGCTCTGTCACAATAAAATCCATGAGTTTTTCTTGGTGTTGGCTTTGGGAATTTTAATGTGGCCATGAGGAACCCAACTCACAGAACCCCAGAATCACTGAGGTGGGAAAAGACCTCCAAGTCATCGAGTCCAACCTGTGCCCCATCCCCACCTTCCCACCCAGACCAGAGCACTGAGTGCCACGTCCAGGCCTTCCTTGAACACCTCCAGGGTTGGGGACTCCACCACCTCCCTGGGAAGTCTATCCCATTACTTAACAACCCTTTCCAATAAGAGTTTTTTCCTGAATTCCCTACCCCAGTTTGCTGAGCACTTCCCTGGGTAGCATCATCAGTTGTTCCAGTGTTGCTCCTCAAAAATCCAACCCTTGGGTTTTGTGCATCCTGGTGGTCCTGGAGTGGCACTGACCTCTGAGTCCAACTGTCTTCCTTAAATGTGGTGGAATTAGCAATCGGTACACTGGAAAATCACAGAATGGTTTGTGTTGGAAGGGACCTAAGGATCATGTTGTTGCAACCCTTTTCTGTGGGCAAGGACACCTCCCACTAGACCAGGTTGCTCCAAACCCTGTCCAACCTGGCTTTGAACACTTCCAGGGATTGGATAGGTCGTGATTTAGCACATTATAGAAACATTATTCACAGCTGTTGTGTTCTCAACTTCATAACTAACATATCAATCAGTGAAGAGAAGAGGATTTGGGAAAATCTGGTGTCACAGTGATCTTCTGTCTCTATTTCTGCTGCATTAATTTATATTTTAACATATGTTGGGGTGTCATTTATGGTGAATTCCCGTCAAAGCTGGTTCTGCTTAACACGGAGATCTTCCCATGGAGACCTGTCAATAGGCATATGCTGGATTATGTCTAAATTTTCCTTTCTGTTCACTGCCCTGAACTTATATTTACAGTGAATGATTTCACAGATTTCCTTTCCATATCCCCAGGATTTATTTATAGAGAGTGGAAAGAACATTGGGTTGTTTTCTTTACTAATTTGTCACTTTTAATGCTTGTCCCCCAGATTTCATTTCTGCAAATAAACAGAAGAAAGAATATGCAAATCCAGCTTATACTTCTGGAGGTTTCTCCATATCAAAAGGATTCAGAATTAAAAAAAAAATATGAGAGAGAAAAGCTGAATTAATTTTATTCGGTTCCTTACAGCCTGGCATATGCTGTGATTCTGTGAACACAATCCCTCTTTACAGAGGATTCCTAGTTTTCCATCAAAAAACCTTCCTTCTATAACTCCTCACATTTTTCACCCAGAAAGCCTTCAGATGCTAAAAGAATAAAGTAGTTTTTTGGATAGAGCTACTAAAAAATAAAAACTTCTCACCGTTAAAACTTGAAAATTCTCTTTTTCCAAAATATTTTTAATCCAGTCCTCAGACTTTCTGGGTTTTAATTAAAACTTGAAGAGTTCTCACAGATACAACTTTGAGGAAAAAAGACATTTTTCATCCCTGTAAAATCATTATTTCTTCCAGCAGTCACAGGTTTCCTTGGAATCATAGCTGAGAGAAGATCCCTCTCAGTCAGTGCCATGGAAAAGATGTTTTCTAGGGAGTTTCATCTAGTCGTTATTTCTTGTTTACAAATAGGGAATATCCCACACAACTTCCTGCAGTGTTTGGAAAAAAAAGGTCTCATCATGGTGGATATTTTATCCCACACTCCAAGAGTTGTTCATCCACCCCCCAAATACACACCCTAAAAAGGAAAACAGGCCAAACATCTCTGCCTTTCTCCCTGCCCTGTTTCAAGATGATGAAAGCAAAGCTTTGGGCTACGAAAACCTCTATCCATAACTTTTTTTTCCCCCTCAGAAAACAACAAATAGATACAGGAATGGAAATGTTCTTCTCCCCACAAACACGTTTTTGAACACAAGGGATGGACGTAATTGCTACCCAGAAAAAAAATGACAACCAAATCACTCGGGTTTTTCCCCATAGGGAGTGACTCTTGTTCCTCCCATCTGATTTTTGGATGATCCAGATTTTACTTTTTCAGCTTTTGCATAGTCTTAACCAACTGATCCCATGGAGCCAGGCTGGGAGAGGTGGGGGTGTTCAGCTTGCAGAAGAGAAGGCTTCAAGGAGGCATTTGAGACCCTTCCAATGCCTAAAGATGCTCCCAGAGAGCTGGAGAGGGACCTGGGACAAGAGATGGAGTGACAGGACACAAGGAATGACTTCCCACTGCCAGAGAATAGGGATAGATGGGATATTAGGAAGGAATTCTTCCCTGGGAGGGTAGGGAGGCCCTGGCACAGGTTACCCAGAGAAGCTGTGGCTGCCCCATCCCTGGAAGTGTCCAAGGCCAGGTTGGATTGGGCTTGGAGCAACCTGGACTAGTGGAAGGTGTCCCTGCCCATGGCAGGGGGTTGGAACTGGATGATCCTGAAGGTTCCTTCCAACCCAAACCATTCCACGATTCCATGATTCAATGACTATGAAGGCCTCTCTAATTCCTGTTACAGACTTCCAATGACATTTAAATCCTGGTTAGTGGAAGATGTCCCTCCCTATGACAGACAGTGGGACTGGATGATCTTTAAGATTCCTTCCAATCCAAATCATTCTACGATTCAATGATTGCAAAAGACTTCTTGCCGTCCTGGAACCACCGTGATGGAAAAGCCAATTTACCACCATCTCCACCCTCCCCAGGCTGGACTCTTGGAATGTCCTCCAACATGCAGATGAGTCCTCTTAAATGAGAGTCACTTTTACTCTTGTCTTCCTTGGAGGAACTTTAAAACTGTTTGGTTTTGCAGGAGTTGTTGAAGTTTTCTGGTTCATTTAGAGGTTGGGCTGAGACTTCTTTGGATGCTCCCCGAAGACACAAACCCTCTGTGCTTCAGAGCACCCCAGAAATGTTTACCCAGACTTTCCACAAATAAGAGGGTTTTATTGCTGTCATAGCTAAGAGCATCCTTAAAAATTATAAACTGAATTTAGATTCTAATTTTAAAAAGCAATATTATAAAATCCTATTAAAATACGGTGAAAACACCAGTGCAATATTTATTTTCTGTAAACCTATTAAAGTTGTGAATGGGGAAATTGTGGCCTTCAAATCATACAATCATCAAGGTTGGAAAACACCTCCAAGATCATCAAATCCAACCTTCCACCCAATATCACCATTCCCACTAAACCATGTCCCCAAGTGCCACACCTACTTGTTTTTTGAACAATTCCAGGGGTGGGGATTCCACCCTTTCCCTGTTCCAATGTTTAATCAATCTTTCAGTGAATGTTTATATATTTCAAATAATCTCCACTATTACATCTCCAGGACATTTTGCAAAGGAAATTCTTGACACAGGTACCCACCTAGAACTGAAATGGAGACAGCTCTGGGGAAGGATTCATGTCATTGTGGAACAAGACTAGAAACCAGGAATGATACAAGAGAGAATTCCCAAATCCTCGAATATTCATCCAGTGCATTTGGAGAGTGATTTGACTTAGATCATAGAATGGTTTGGAATGAAAGGGACCTTCAAGATCATGCAGCTCTAACCCCCTGCCATGGGCAGGGACACCTTCCACTAGCCCAGGTTACCCCAAGCCATGTCCAACCTGGCCTGGAACACTTCCAAGGATGGGGCAGCCACAGCTTCTCTGGGCAACCTGTGCCAGGGCCCCACCACACTCACAGAGAAGAATTTTTTCCTAATATCTGATGTTCCAGTTGTGTAGATCTGGTGGAAGTACACGGGGCAGGATGGGAGGTGTGAGTGTGAGAAGGACAGAGCAAGTGTCATAGAATCAGAGAACCACAGAAACAGAGAACCATTGAGTCATAGAATTGTGGAATTACAGAATGGTTTGGGTTGGAAGGGATCTTAAAGATCACTTAGTTCCAACCCTCTGCCATGGGCAGGGACACCTCCCACTAACCCAGGTTGCTCCAAGCCCCATCCAACCTGGCCTTGGACACTTCCAGGGATCCAGGGGCAGCCACAGCTTCTCTGGGCAACCTGTGCCAGGGCCCCACCACCCTCCTGGGGAAGAATTTCTTCCTAATATCTAACCTAAAGGTCTCCTCTTTCAGCTTTAGTTGCCAAGGTGTTTTCTCAGACTGATGAATCACCAGACAGAGCCTCCTGCACCTTCAACTCTGTGGCTCCTTCATAGTCCTGCCCCAACATGGATCTCACCCCACCCCAAGCCTGCTGGCTGTTTTGAGAGGCTGTTCCAAACCCTCCTTTGGCTTTGATGCTTAGAAATGTTTTACCTTTCCAGCCAACATTCATCTGAGATGAGTTTTTAGCTCTTTGTCCCTGTGCCAGCTTTATCCTGCAGCTAAAATAATTGTTCCTCCTTCCTTCTGCCTGTCTAGAGGCAGAGTCTGGAGACCAGGCACAACTCCTACTCAGCTTCCAGCTCAAGCCAAGCTCTTCTAGTCTTTTCTATTTAAAGAATCTCTTCTTAGCTCTGACAGTCCTTGCTTTTCCTTCATGGATTTCGTGTGGAATCCATCTTTCCTGAGTGAGAGTTTGTGACATTCCCAACAAGCTCCCAGCTTGTGTAAGAACTTTGCTCTCATTACAATCCTCTCTCCTGATCCAGTGAAACAGCATCACATCCACCTTTTTCACAAAGCTTTGCAAACTCATCAGTCCCACTAATAAGTGCATCTGAAACTCAGGGATTTATTATTCCATCCTTTAGGATTAGACTGGAGCTGAAACTTAGGTGTGAACATTCACAGTTTATCTTTTGCATGACAGAGCAACCAGAAAACCCAGATCTGAGAACTCAGACTCATCTTAGACCAGATATTTGTAAATCAGCTGATTTTTACTTTCAGAAATGGGAAGAAGTTTAGACTTTAACTTAGTGATTCCAATATATACCTATATGCACACAAATTTTATACACACAGGCACACATATATATAGAATAAACACATGCACACACAGTGCAACTACCAACCTTTTCAAAGATTCTGTAGTTTCCCACTTTTCCTCCAGATTCATCCCATACAACCCAACTTCTCCTAGTTTTTCACACGTGGTTAATGCTCATAACTGCCCTGTGAGTCAATTGTAAATACAGGTTATTTTTCTTCTTTATCATTCCAACTTGTCCCAGAAATAAAGCAAGGAAGAACCCAGAGAAGGGACTTCAGCCACAACAAATTAAGTGTAAATTACAGAGTAATTAGTAAATCATCAGTGTCTTACAGGCCAACTCCTGATTTCACTGCAAAGTTTGTTTTTTGCTTTAAAGGCAAACAAAAACTCCAAGGGTCAACCTTGCACTTCAGTGCTTCACAATCCAGCATGAGAGATTATAGCACAAACTTTTCCTGAAATTCTCCATCAAATGCAAGCTCAACTCCATCCCTACCTATGCAGTGACCTGCAAGGTGTGTCCCCTCATGTCCACAGATCCCTGGCTCCCGTTACTGCTAGTGACATCTCACCACATCTCACAAGGTTTGTGTCCCATCCCTTGGGCACCCTTTGGATATCACAGGGATGGCAGTTGGGTGGCAGACATGTTCATGGCAATATAATTTGCTGAGAGATTTGTTTTTTCAAGCCAGCCCAAGACAATGATAAAATTAGGGGCTGAAAATGGGCAGAGAAACTATTGGATTAATCCCTAAGAACTAAGAAATGCTGGTGGGAATTGCAAAATATTTTCAAAGAATAACGCAACAGTTTGGGTTGGAAGGGACATTAAAAATCATCTCATTCCAACCCCCTGCCATGGGCAGGGACACCTTCCAGTATCCCAGGTTGCTCACAGCTCCGTTCACCCTGACCTTGAACACTTCCAGGCATGAGGAGTCCCCAACCCCTCTGGGCAACCTGTGCCAGGGCCTCACCATTCTTTATAGGATAGAATTTCTTCTGAATATCTCATCTAACCCTGCCCTGTGCCAGGGAATGCCCAGCCATTCCCCCTTGTCCTGTCCCTCCATCCTTTGTCCCAAGTCCCTCTCCAGCTCTCCTGGAGCCCCTTTAGGCCCTGGAAGGGGCTCCAAGGTCTTCCTGGAGCCTTCCCTTCTCCAGGTGAACCCCCCCAGCTCTCCCAACCTGGCTCCAGAGCAGAGGGGCTCCATCCCTTGGAGCATCTCCGTGGCCTCCTCTGGACTTCTTCCAACACTTCCACATCTTTCTTATGTTGAGGAACCCTGAGCTGGACATTTCTCCAGGTGGGTTCTCGCAAGAGCAGAGTAGAGGGGCAGAATCACTTCCCTCAACTTACTTGTCGTGCTTCTTCCCAGGATCCAGTTGGTATCTGGTTTGCAAATACTCACTGCTGAGCAATGTTGAGCTTCTCAGGATGGTGTTTGAGGATCTCAGGACATGGACTGACCTTTTCATCTCCCCTGAAACCCTTGGTCCCATGTTCACCACTCACATTTGGTTTATGACCCACCTCCTGAGCCCTCCCGGCTCCTGCTTTCCAGCACAGCAATTAATTCCTGCAGTTAATGATCATCCATGCACCATGCTCTTCTCCATGGAGGTGACAATGCAGTGGCCATGAAAATACATGGAAAAAGGAAAGGAAAGAGCTGCCATCAGACTGGTGTGGGTCAGACACCCCAACAAACCCCAGGACAGTGAGGCAGACACCTCTTTCAGGATTTCTTGCTTGGCATCAGGACACTGGGATTATCTGTCCCTAGACAGGTGACTTCCTGTCTCCAGCTTGTGTGAAACCCCCCTTTTTTATTAATCATTTCATTAGTCATTTAACAGAGATATTTTGGTTGCTGTGTCTATTAAACTGAAGTAGGTTATGATATTTTAATGCCACATGAGGCAAAGGCAACCTTTCCTTTTTCCTTTCACTCACAAGTGACATTTTCTTTGAATTTTGTCTCTTGCAACCAAGATAAATAAAAAAAATTCGAGTTTGAGACTAAAGTTTGTTGTTTTGAACTCCCTTCCTCTAGAAATGAGCTTTTTTTTCTTTTCCCCACCAGAAAGTTCAATATGTATGACAACAAAGGTCTTTTCGGTCTTTTATGAGCTGGTCACATGAGAGCTGACTGTGCAGTCACAGCTGTTCCTCTGTGCCATCCCTTGGAAGCTCAAATGCCTCATGAAGCTCAAATTTATTGGTATGGCAAGACCATTTCATCTGGGTCTCATCTACTGTGGTTGGTGCTTTCACTTCTCATTAGCTCAGGATTAGGTGAATAATGAGCTGTAGACACCAGAATGTAAGGACCAAGACATTTCAAGCTCACAGACAAGTCAAACAAACCTTTTTTTAAAAAAGAGTCTTGCACATAAATGTCAAAATTCTGCCTACTTGGCTCTTTATATAAATATCTGGTTTTATCTTGTTTTTTTAATGAATCAGTGCCTCATTTTCCTCTCAAGTTACTTGAGGATAAATAAGGTCATCGCTTCAAAGGAGGAAGGAGGGAAAAGGATACTTTGACCTTCCCAAGGTGCTTGGAAGTCCACAGAGAGGGAAATTATCATTTCATCCATTCTCCAAGAGTTTTCATGATGAAGAAAGCTTGTTCCAAGCTCAAGTCTTTGTTCTATGTTACTTTTCAGCCACAAAAAAAAGGACCTCCTGTTGTAAAGCTGTAACCCTGCATCAGGTTAAAGCTGGAGACTTGAACCAGAAAAGAAAGACAAGTCTGGACTTCAGTGCTGAACTGAAAGTCAGTGGTTCTGTGCTGTTAACAGGAAAAGCTGAGGGCAAAACACACAGATCAATCCTGCTTTTCATCAGTGCCACCAGGAGGAGCAGAGAAAGAGCGAGTGCAATCCCAGGCAAAGGAGGAAAGACCTGGGAAGGCAAAGGAAGATGCAACAAGGGCAGACGTGGGGTGGGAAAAGTCATGACCTGACAGCCCTGCAAGACACCCATTGCTCAGAGAATCATGGAATGGTTTGGGTTGGAAAGGACCTTGAAGACAATCTCATTCCCTTCCATGGGCAGGGACACCTTCCACTATCCCAGGTTGCTGCAGGCCCTGCCCAACCTGGCCTTGGACACTTCCAGGGATGGGGAAGACACAGCTTCTCTGGGTAACCTGTGCCAGGGCCTCACCACCCTCACAGGGAAGAATTTCTTCCAAATATCCAATTTAAATCTGCTTAAAGCCATTTCTCCTTGTCCTGAGTTCCCGGTTGCATCTCTGACCTGTCCAGCCTTTTTATAAATGCCTTCAGGGATGGAGACTCCACCACTTCCCTTGGGCAGCCCATTCCAATGCTTGACAACTGTTTCTATGAATAAATTCCTCCTGACATCCAACCTGAA
>NW_021939396.1:988699-999475 GCF_001715985.3 Manacus vitellinus | reverse complement strand
GAGACTTAGTAGGACTAAAGAGCAGAGCTGGATTCTCAGATGCAGCCAATGTCCATTAGGATACTCCTTTACACACCCCAGTCCCAGCCCTGGCTTGCCCTCCCTTTAGCCTCAGGCACAACTCTGAGCCACCTCAGAACAACACAGAATGTGACACCTGCAAGAATGCAGAGTGTGGCAACACAGCTCACCAGGGTGATTTTTTTTTTTTTCTAGACAAGAGTCTTAACTTGTCCCCTATCTGGCTGAGGAAGATTTATCTGGCTTGAAGAACCAGTCTCATAGAAACAGTTTTAACTAAGGGGTAGTCAAATAGGAATACACTATCCTCCCACAGGGACAGGAGGAGAGGAACAGGGCTGGAGGGAAGGAGTTAATGGATCTTTATAATCCCCTCCCTGCATTAGCACATGGTTCTATCATATAACCAATAGTACCTGGGGTTGCACAGTCCTGCATCTGTGCTCTGGCTCCCCAGATCTGCAGGTTATGAGCACTAAGCAAGGGATCTTGCTTCAGAGGGACCTGGACAAACTGGATCCATGGGCTGATTCCAACGGGATGAGGTTCAACAAGGCCAAGTGCCGGGTCCTGCACTTTGGCCACAACAACCCTGGCAGCTCCATGGGCTGGGACAGAGGGCCTGGAGAGAGAGGGACCTGGGGGTGCGGATTGACAGCAGCTGGACACAAGACCAGGGTTGCCCAGGGGGCCAAAAAAAGCCAAAGGATCCTGGCCTGGATCGGGATCAGTGTGGCAGTAGCAGCAGGGAAGGGGTTCTGCCCCCGTGAGGCCTCCCCTGGAGTGCTGTGTCCAGTTCTGGGCCCTCAGTTCAGGAAGGACATGGATGGGCTGGAGCAGGTGCAGAGAAGAGCAACGAGGCTGGGGAACGGTCTGGAGCACAGTTCCCATGAGGAGAGGCTGAGGGAGCTGGGGCGGCTCAGCCTGGAGAGGAGGAGGCTCAGGGGAGACCTCATCACTCTGTACAACTCCCTGACAGGAGGGGGAGCAGGGGGGGTCCGGCTCTGCTCCCAGGAACCAGCAGTAGGACATGAGGGCACAGTCCTGAGATGTGCCGGGGAGGTTTAGGTTGGACATTGGGAAGAAATTCTTTCCAGAGAGAGGGATCAGCCCTTGGAATGGGCTGCCCAGGGAGGGGCTTGAGTCACAGTCCCTGGGGGTGTTGCAGCAGAGCCTGGGCGTGGCACTTGGTGCCATGGTCTGAGTTCCAAGGTGAGGTTGGGACACAGGTTGGACTTGATGATCTCAGGGGTCTTTTCCAACCCAGTTGATTCTGGGATTCTGGAATTCTGAGAAAGGTTCTGGAGTAATACAGGCCACCCTTTGCCTGTCAGTCATTCAAATCCATAGTAGGGCTGTGTCATCCAAAGCATTGCTGAGTTTCCAGGTGCCAGCTGGGCTGGCACAGCTGGTTTCCTGTGGTTCACCTCCCTGGAACACCTTGCACATGGTTTAAGCTGTTTTATTTTACTACAGACCCAGGTCTGACTCAGAGAACAGTCAGATTTGGGCTATTATGTGGCAAAGCAAAGCCATGAGGCACCTCATGGCCTGCAGTTAAACCAGGCATGAAATTACCTCAGTCATCCACTTGTTATGGTGAGTCATTCCCAGTTTTTCCCTGTTACCAAGCTTTGGCTCAGTTAGAGGGGTGTAAATCCCTCACAGAGGAGTGGTATCACACCAGTGCCCATAATCAAACCTGAAATGGAAACTGAGCTAAAGCAGCGCAGCCAGAATGGGTCTGACCTTGGGTCTTCTACCCATGCTGGGAATTTTGCTCCTGGACACACAGCTTTACTGCCCACATATGCTGATCTCATGGTCTCTGCCAGAATTCAATGCAATTTATATTTAAGGCCATACTCAGACCACTTGCTGTGGGATCCCTACAGTCAGCACAGGCAGAAACCTCAGAGAAAACCATTTGAGTCCAGTCTTCACCCTTCTCTTGATGAGTAGGGAATTTCCAGTTTGCCAGTGCTCTCCTGATCAGCTTCTTCAGCTTTTAAACCTGTGCTTCACTGAAAGACGTTGGTTTATTGAAGCCAAATGCTTCTCGCATGTTCTTTTTTATCTGAATCAAAAGTCGGTTCTTCATCATTCCAGTTTCAGAAAACAGAGGACGTTTTGGGGGGTCCAAAATTCTCCTGGTTCTGATTCCAGAGGCAATAACCAATCATCTGAGCAGGAGAGCAGGGGAGAGCTGACAGGACATGCCAAAACCAGCCATGAGCTGGGTCCTGCTGGCTTTTTATTTAATCATGACATCATAAAATGATTTGGGTTGGAAGGGACCTTCAGGATCCTCTCATTCCAACATTCCAACCTCCCTGCCATGGGAAGGAACATCTTCCATAGACCAGGTTACTCCAAGCCCTTGATCTTAAGAAAGAGGGAGAAGTTTATGATCCTTTTCTCATAGAAAACAAATGAACAAACCAAGCTGGAGTACAAGTGATTTGGTTGAGGATAAAATGACAGAAGAGGTGAAACTCTTCAAATCTTAGTCCAGAAAGTCAAGGCCTACCATCCCCCCCTTGGATCCAAAGCTAATTCCCAGTTGGATAACTGTTCAGATAACTGTGACACCGTGACACCCAAGGCAGTTGCTGTGGCACCATCCATGTCCTTCCTTAGCCTGTTATCTCCCATGGTGAGGGATGGAGAAGAATTTAATGGATAACATTTTAATAGGCCTTGCTTTGTTCATCTGCTGAAAGGCAGGAGGGCTTTGCAGAGGGACCTGGAGAGGCTGGATCCATGGGCTGATTCCAATGGGATGAGGTTCAACACGGCCAAGTGCCAAGTCCTGCACTTTGGCCACAACAACCCCTGGCATCTCCAGATTGGGACAGAGTGGTTGGAGAGCAGCAAGACAGGAAGGGAGCTGAGAGTTTGGATGGACAGGAAGCTGAACATGAACCAGCAGTGTGCCCAGGTGGCCAAGAAGGCCAATGGATCCTGGCCTGGATCAAGAACAGTGTGACAGCAGGAGCAGGAAAGGGATTCCCCCCTGGACTCAACACTGATGAAGCCTCCCCTGGAGTGCTGTGTCCAGTTCTGGGCCCTCAGTTCAGGAAGGACATGGAGGGGCTGGAGCAGGTGTAGAGAAGAGCAATGAGGCTGGGGAAGGGTCTGGAGCACAATTGCCATGAGGAGAGGCTGAGGGAGCTGGGGGGGCTCAGCCTGGAGAGGAGGAGGCTCAGGGGAGACCTTCTCACTCTCTGCAACTCCCTGACAGGAGGGGGAAGCCGGGAGGGTCAGGCTCTGCTCCCAGGAACCAGCAGTAGGACAAGAGGGCTCGGTCTCAAACTGTGCCAGGGGAGGTTTAGGTTGGACACTGGGAAGAAGTTCTTTGCAGAGAGAGGGATCAGCCCTTGGAATGGGCTGCCCAGGGAGGGGGTAGAGTCCCCATCCCTGGAGGTGTTTAAGGTGAGACTGGATGTGGCATCAGTGCCATGGGCTGGGAACCACGGCGGGGTTGGATCAAGGGTTGGGACTTGATCTTTTCCAACCTGGTTGATTCTGTGATTCTGTGAATTAATGGCTTAATGTTAATAGATGTATTTTGGGGTTTGGTTTGGTTTTTTGGGGATTTTTTTGTTGGTTTTTTGGGGTTTTTTTTAATCCTCTCATAGTTTTAATAGTGTTCTGGGTTTTTTGCCACTGTCTGTAACTCCAGCCTTAACAACTCAAAGATAGAGTCAATACTGCATCCATGTGTTTTCACATCTTATCATTTGTGGGTGTAGGGAGATAACAGACTTACTGATGACTGACTGAGCCCAGTCAAGTCTTAGCACTCCATTTCACTGCAGACTCTCTTTGTATTTTTGGATATTATTGCTGTGATGTTTAGGATGCAACAACATTGATTTTGAAAGGGGAGCAATATAAAGCCTGAAATACCATTGCTGGTGGTAACTGAATTCCCTCTTTATGGCTTGAAAAATCAGAAAAGTCCTAATTAGAGTGAGGGTTGTTCTTTCACACCCCACCTCTGGGTGTAATTATAAATGAAGGCTGGAATGTCTCCGCAGCAGCCGCTGAACTGGCACTGCTGCAGTTCCTGAGCAGTCACTGAGCAAATGCAGATTCAGGAGCAGAGCGCTGGGAGCAGAGATAAAAAGCCTCAGAGAGACTCATTCCCTAAATCCAGACCACACATCCTCCAGTGCCTGGGGCTGATCTCTGGTGAGAGAAGAGGGAGAGCTAAAGAGAAATAACTTGGCTCAGGGAATAATAGAGGAAAGGAATGGTTTGCTCCATGTCACGAAGTGAATCCCAGAGCACAGCAGAGAGGAACTGGCAGAGCTGCAGTTAAACAGCGCAGTGGCTTGTAAATAAACAGGAAATAAACTGTTGCTCAAGGAGGGCTTTCAAAGCAAAAGGGAGGGATTTGGGCTCAGTTCCTGCTCAGGAAAGCTTGTCCCAAGCTCAAGTTTTTGTTCTATGTGATTTTTAAACCACAGAGAATAAACCTCCTGCTGTCAAGCACAGCCAAGAGGTTTTAACCCTGCATCAGGTTAAAGCTGGAGACTTGAACCAGAAAAGAAAGACAAGTCTGAACTTCAGTGCTGAACTGAAACTGGGTGAAACTTGTGCTGTTAACAGGAAAAGTTGAAGGTAAAACACACAGATCAATCCTGCTTTTCATCAGTGCCACCAGGAGGAGCAGAGAAAGAGCGAGTGCAATCCCAGGCAAAGGAGGGAAGACCTGGGAGGGCAAAGGAAGATGCAACAGGGGTAGATGCGGGGTGGGAAAAGTCATGACCTGACAGCCCTGCAAGACACCCATTGCTCAGAGAATCACAGGATGGTTTGGGTTGGAAGGGATCTTGAAGACCATCCAGTTCCAATTCCCCTGCCATGGGCAGGGACACCTTCCACTATCCCAGGTTGTTGCAAGAGCAATCCCACATGGGAAGGAAGGGGTAGTGGATTTAAGCTGAAGGAAGGCAGGTTTAGAGCAGATATCAGGGAAAAATTCCTCCTTATGAGACTGGGGAGGCCCTGGCACAGGTTGCCCAGAGAACCTGTGGCTGCTCCATCCCTGGAAGTGCCCAAGGCCAGGTTGGACAGGGCTTGGAGCAACCTGGGATAGTGGAAGGTGTGAACTGGAGCAAGATGATCTTGATAGTCCCTTCCAACCCAAAGCACGCTATGATTCTACAATTCAAGCCAACAAGAAATGTCCATATCTTCACCTTCTGTGAAGGAATAGTTGTGCTCACATGGTGGGACCTGGCAATGCCTGGTTTTGGTACAGCCAAGGCACAAGTGCTTGCTCAGGGCTGCTCTTCACACTGGTGTCCTGCAGAGGAGACCCCACAGACAGATCCACTCCACTGAGTCAACACAAAGACTTAAGGTAGAGCCATCAAAAGTTCTTTAGTCATAAAAATCAAGGGAAAAAGAAGCCACCCTCTTTTAATGAACTCAGCTACTTGGCAGCAGTGAGTAGTGAGTCCTATTTTTTATCCATCAATAAGATCCTTATATCCACAAAGGTGTTGCCTGCTGACATCTGCTGTGGACTAAAACCTTTGGAGAGAGAGTTTGATGGTGCCCCCATGCCCTGGAGAAGTATTGCAAAGCCCTCATGAACTTGCTCAGTGATGGCTCTAAACCATGTCCACACATAAATTTAAGGAATATAAAGGTATTAGGGAGTGTCCAAAGGAGGGTCATGGAGGTGGGGAAGGGTTTAGAGGGGAAGGCACAGGAGGAGTTGCTGAGGTCACTTGATTTGCTCAGCTGAGGAAGAGGAGAGTGAGGGGAGACCTCCCCAGGGCTCCAGCTTCCTCAGGAGGGGAAAAAGAGGGGTAGGCACTGATCCCTTCTCTCTGAAGAAGAGGGAATGACATGAAGCTGTGCCAGGGGAGGTTTAGGTTGGATATTAGGAGGAGGTTCTTCCCCCAGAGGGTGATTGGGCACTACCCAGGCTCCCCGGGGTGGTGGGCACAGCCCCAAGGTTGCCAGAGCTCAAGGAGCATTTGGAAAACACTCTCAGGGAGAGGGTGGGATTCTTGGCATTGTCCTGTGCAGGGCCAGGAGTTGGACTGGATGATCCTTGTGCTTCCCTTCAGCTCAGGATATTCTATGATTTCCTGTACCGGTCACTTTGGATGTTCTCCCAGGCTTTCTGCTTCAGTGACAGATGATGGGAATGCCAACTGGAGCAGCCACAGGACTGACATGATCAGTTCACCAGCCAGAGAAGCCAAACACACAGTTTAACACCCAGCTCTTTGTTATTGCAGATATTCCAGGGACGTTTAGCTCTGAGTGGGGCCCTGTTGTGCTGAGCTCTGCACACACATGGAATGAGGCACTTTGGGAGACATTCCTCAGACAAATGGAGCCATCTGTGACAGCCACCGCCAACTCCCTCTGCAATCAACAGGCACTTCCAGAGGGTAATTCCTCTCATCCTCAAGTAACCAGCTAAACAGAGATGAATCATGTTTTTAAAATGCCTGTTTTCCCCCCATTAAGGGGAATAGAGACCTACAATACACTGCTTTACACGTATTAGGGCTGAATCACATATTCTCCTTTCACAGGTGCTGAACTTTGGGTTGGCAACATTTGTTGGACCACACAGTGAATAAGTGACAGATTACTGGTTTTCTCCCTCTTTCCAAGTAGTTAAACTCATCCAAGGCTGCCTTTCCTCTTCCCAAGAGATATTTTACATTCAGACAACTCAAAGCAATCTGCAAACATGAAAAACTGATGCCCTGTTCCTCTCGGTGCAGACCCACAAGGAGATTTTAGCTCTGTCCACCCCTGAAGGAAGAAATTATCATTTCCTGGAGTCCATCTATCACTAAAAAAAGCAGACAGTGCAAGTGAGGGTGTCCCAAAACCTCAGATATTTAAAATCTGCAATACCCTGATGTGGTGGTGGGTCAAACAATGCAGTTGGAGGCAGGATAATGCCCTGGAGATCAGGAATTCAGGTATACTGTCCTTGAAAGCAAAAGCAGAGAAAGAGCTCTGAGCATTGGCTTCCCTATGGGAAAATCAGGAATATCAAGCAAAATCCTGGACTTGGGCAGGATGGGTGGGACAGAGAGTTGTAAAATACCTGCTGGAGCTTTAAGCAAGAGTTTGGTGTGGGCAGTAAGTGCTGTTAACACCTGGAAAGTCCCCTTGCCTTGCTGGGAGGGTTGAGACATCCTTTTCTTGCATTCAAGTTGCTCATTTTAATGAGAAGTAGAAACCTTAATTGCTTGGGTTGTTCCTGCCTTTTCAGAACTGCTTTGTAAATGGCCTTTTGGGCCACACAGACACTTTATCATCTCCCCAGGCACTCAGAACAAACCCACAGCCCCAACCTCATCCTAAAGAAAGGCCCCAAACCCTCCAGGTCCAATATCAACCCAGAGCTCAGTTACACAGCAAAGTATCTGAAGTGGTGCCAGGAAATCTCACCTGGGGACAAGTCTTTGTCCAAGGATCCAGTGGGATGATGTGACCCCACTGAATTATAGATGAAGAGCTTCCAAATTTTGCATTTGGTCTTTAATGGGTTGCATGTCTTTATTGGCCTCATTAGCCTGGTTAGTTTTGGATCCTTGTCCGTCCAGAGGTTTCCTTGAAACTTTTCAGTGTGTAAGTTTAAAGAATACAAAACTATCCAAAGGATCTCTGATTATATACACATAGAATTTCCTCTTTATCCCTTCTTAAAAGAATTAGAGACAATTTGCGCTAGGACTGGGAAGAGAAGAACCTCCTCCACAAGAAGCTTTGGACTCACTGTCATGGAATCATGGAAAAGTTTGGGTTGGAAGGGACCTTAAAGATCACCTAATTCCAACTCCTGCCATGGGCAAGGATACCTCCCACTAGCCCAGGTTGCTCCAAACCCTGTCCAGCCTGGCCTTGGACACTTCCAGGGATGGGGCAGCCACAGCGTCTCTGGGCAACCTGTGCCAGGGCCTCACCACCCTCACAGGAAACCATTCCTTCCTAATATCTCATCTAAATCCACTCTTCTTCAGCTTAAGGAAGCTTTGTCCTATCACTCCTTCTCCAAAGTCCCTCTCCAGCTCTCCTGAAGCCCCTTTAGACACTGGAAGGGTCTCTAAGGTCTCCCTGAAGCCTTCTCTTCTGAAGGCTGAACATCCCCAGCTGTCCCAGCATATCTCCAGGACAGAGAAGCTCCAGCCCTTGGAGCATCTTCATGTCCTGCTCTGGACTTGCTCCAACAGATCCATCCCCTTGTCATGCTGGTGACCCTAGAGCTGGAGCCAGTGCTCCCTGTGGGGTCTCACAAGACCAGTGTAGGGAAAGAATCAACTCCTGCTCCTTTCTGCCCTTTTAAAAACTATACTTTCAGTCTGGAAAGTCCAGAGGAAAATCAGTGTATGGGCCTCTCATCTGCCTCTCAGCAGAACCTCTTTGCTAACCCACAATTGATTAACAATTGGCTTTCATCTTCCTGTCAGAGCCTGTGCAAGGTGCTTTGCTGTGCTCAGAGTCTGGAACTTACTGTTCTAGTGGGAAAAAAACCACAATCCCATCAAAGCTGTCATTCCCTTTGGCAGGAAATCCTATTACGGATGCACACGAGGTGTGCTCTGAAGTCTCTCCCCATTTACTTCTCTATCTTCTGCCTGCTGTGGGTTTCTCCAGTGCTCATTCCTAATGAATCCTGCTGTTTCATGGAAATGACCCATTTTGGGATGGTTGTGTCTGCTTGGATTACCTTTGGGAAGGTGTTAATGAGGGGTGGCAGGGCTATTACAGAGCAGAGCAACTCTGGGGAAGAGCCACATTCCAGCTGAGCACCCCTGGGATGCCCAGAGCTGGCAGTGAGCACATAATCCAGAGAAAAAGCCAAGTTCGGGAAGTGTCAGTGCTTGGGGTGTGGAGCATCCAGGAAAGCCTCCTTCACATCCCATTTATCATGGGAATGATCCAGCTTGGGATTGACATCCTGTTTGACTCACCTGCATTACCCCACCACAAACAGGATGCACAAACTGCCACCAAGTTGATGAGAGGGATGGAGGAGGAAAGGCTGGAGAACTGGGATTGTTCAACCTGGAGAAAAGAAGGCTTCAGGGTGACCTGGCTGTGGCCTTCCAGGACCTGAAGGAGCTCCAGGAAAGATGGAGAGGGACTATTTACAAGGAGTGACAGGACGAGGGGCAATGGTTTCCCAAAGCCGGAGGGCAGGGTTAGATGGGATATTGGGAAGGAATTCTTCCCTGGGAGGGTGGTGAGGCTGTGGATCATGTTTTCCAGAGAAGCTGTGGTTGCCCCATCCCTGGAAGTGTCCAAGGCCAGGTTGGACGGGGCTTGGAGCAACCTGGGTTAGTGGAAGATACCCCTGCCCATGGCAGGGGGGTCCAATTCCATGGTCTTTAAGGTCCCTTCCAACCCAAACCATTCCATGATTCCATGATTCTATGAAGGCCACTCTAACTCCTCCGAAATATTTCCAATGACATTTAAATCCTACATGTAACCAGTAGGTTTTCCCACTAACTTTTCACTCTAAGGTAGTGCTGGCAGGTGGGAAAATTGTCTGTAATTTAATGCTGGATAAGAGGATAAAACTTGATGAGAAGAGATGACCTCAAGTTATGCCAGGAAAGGTTGAGGTTGGATATTAGGAAAAATTTCTTTCCTAAAAGGTTTGTCCAGCCCTGGCAGAGCTGCCCAGGGCAGTGGTGGAGTCCCCATCTCTGGAGGGATTTAAAAACCCTGTAGATGCGGTACCTGGGAACATGGTTTAGTGGTGGCCTTGGCAGTGCTGGGCTAATGGTTGAACTTGATGATCTTAGAGGGCTTTTCCAACCTAAATGGTTCTGTGATTCTGTGACTTAAATAAAACAGATCCCATGAGGAACAGAGGGAGCTGGAACAGCTCACTGGGGTGGGGGATTTTTCATTTGTTGCAAAAGTTGGATCCAAATCCAGGGCCTGGAAGCCAAGCTTAGATATAAACAGACTTCAAATAATGGTACAAACATGGATTATTGGGATAAATAACCATGGGAGTTGATCCACATTTCTATCAGCTACCTCATTCTGAAAAGGCCTGGAGTAACTCCAAAGATAATTATCCCAGAAACACCCTCTCTTGGGCAGAAACAGGAATTGTTGGGAGAATTTAATCACCTGCACCATGAAGTAGGTCAGGCAGAAGTTGGGAGAGGCTGTTTTGAGCTCAGCAAGTCTTTTCCAGCTTTGCACTTTCCTGGGGCTGGATAAAACCAGTTCAGATTTGAAGCCCACAATCCATAAAGGTCTTTTGAAGGAACCACTTCAAACTGACCCTGCACTCAAGCAGGACCTCTGTTAGTGCAGATGAATCAAATCCACCTCTTTGTTCCTAAAATGAAAGTCAAATCCACCTTTCCTTCTGTTTTATCTTGGGGTTGGGGTGATTTTTGTTTGTTTGTTTGGGATTTTTTATGTTCCACCAGCAGTCTGATTCAGCTTTAAAGAGGATGAATTCCCCTTTATAGAATTTTACAGCTCAGATGAGCTTTGCTTGTAGATTTTCATAAACATCCTGTTCTAGCCAGCGGAGAAAAACAGTGGATTCAGTTGTGAAATTCCATTTAAAATACTAAAGTCATTGTGTTTTCTTGCATTTACCAGTCAAGAAGGTTATGGGTGGTAAGAATTTATTCCCTGGAGTCATCACAGAACATTTTTTTCAAGGAAAACCATAGTTCAGGGACTTTTTTGTGCCAGCTGAGCTCATGTTCGTTCCTCACTTTGAGG